>NW_009601891.1:91543-140859 GCF_000690535.1 Cariama cristata | reverse complement strand
TCAGCAGGGCTTCTTGAATGCTGACCACAAAGAAGGGAAAGAAACGCTTTGAGTTGAAGTTACCTGCTAACTTTTTTTCCATTGCCTCAGAAAATTTCCTAATGGTGGGGGAACATCAGGAGTTCAAGGTTGCATACATGCAGCTTTGGCTCTTTCTCTAAGCTTTGAAATCTTGTTTGAAATCACACGGACTCATCCACACAGACCTACTCATAATCCTAAACCGTCGACTTCCAAAGGTGGCTCCCGTCAAGGAAGACATCAGCACCAAGCACGAGGTGTAGGTAGCCGTAACAGCCGTTAAGTCGTTCCTTCCTAACTCAGCAGCATAGGAAGCGGCGTTGGAGGGCATCGGGCTGTGTTGTTTTCCACTTGTCAGTGCACCGTGTTTGTGTACGGGGCTGCTAAGGCAGGGGATGTGGTAATTGTAGATGAAACCTATTCCTTCCCCACGTGTGCTTTGATACAGGCCTGGTATTGCGTGGGGAATGGCGTGGCAGGGAAGAATCAAGTTAATCATATTGATTTCTCAAGCGAGTATACGTTGTCATCTTTTTCTTGTTTATTTGTTGGGTTTTTTTCCTACCATCTCCATATCTTTTTTTTCAGTTCTCCTCGCTTCCATAATACTTTCACCTTGCCTTCTTCAGTCTCTTCTTTCTCCATTTTACAAAGCAACAGGGGTAATGCAGCCAGGATCAAAATGTCAGACGCAGTGCTTTGACTGGATTTAAAATCAAACAAAAAGATATTTCAGACATCTCGCTCCCCTCGAAAGATACAGATTAGGTGTCGGTGCCTTAAAGGGTATAAATTAATAAGCCTGCGTGGAGTACATCAGCTTACTCCAGCTGAGAATCTAACCCTGAGTTTCTGTATTCCCAGCCCTTAGGGTTCATGACACACTGGCAGATTCAAGGTTTGATTTTCTAGGCTGGAGTACAGGCAGAACTGAACGGCAGGTCCGTGCAATGCTCTAACCTGCTTTTTTTATGTGATCCGTCCTTTAACGGAAGGAAGAAGTGTGTGCGTCTGCGAATAACAAAATAGCTTTGGGACATCTGAGATCGCCTCAGCAGAGAATAACTTATAGGAAGACTATGTGAGATAATATACCACACATACACCGCTGCTCCCGTGACTATGTAATTGAAGATACCTAGTCCATTTTATGCGTGTGTACAGTTTGTCTTCTATACAAGTTTATAAGGCAGACAGTAAGTAAGTGCTAGACTTGTCTCCATACTTCCCAGCAGCCTGGCCCTATAAAGAAGATTATCCTCAGCTCCCCTCCTCCTACCTCGTATTTTAGATCTGGCGTGGTCTGGGCCAGATACCTGAAAAAGTTGACTTTTTCTCTGGCTTCTTGACAGGTGCTGAGGTAAGGAGTGAGAAATTAGCGGTGACTTAATGCTGCGTTGTGACCATTGTTATGTCTCTAGAATTTAAAGTCGGGAGCTCGTGGGAAGTTTCAGATTAGACCTCTGCAGATGGGTTAATCCAGCTTCCTCCTCCAGACAGAGCTCATCTGACAGCTGGGTTGGCTTGTCAAAGGCATCCTCTGCTTGTTTTGAACATCTCCTCGAGGGAGGCAGATGCAGTAGCTTCGTTGCAGAACCTGTTCTAGAGCGTACCAACTCTAAACGGTAAAGAAGTCTTTATGATGCAGAACGCGTTACCTGTGTGCCCTGTGCGGAGGTGTACGTGTATACCCAGTTTCACAAGATCGTGCCCTAAGTAACAGTAATAAAATCCATGGGTTTGCTATTTGCTTTTGGTTTGCGCTGGTGTCGCTGAGATGGCAACCTGTCCCGACTGTTACAGGGAATCAGATGATTGAAAACATGCTTTTCGTTCCTCCCTCTCCTTTATTTGCTTGCTAACATTGCCATTTGGCTTCTGTCTTGCTCGGGGGTATTCTGGTATAAACCCCCTGTTTCTGTTGCTGGATTGGGGTCGAAGGTGGTCTGAAGGAATGATTAACTGCAAAGGTGCAGAAGCAGATAAACCCTCATAAAAACCACTTGTAAGAATGAAGCCAAGAATATATATTTAGAAATCCATTTAGGTCTCACCATCTTGCTTAAAATTGAATTGGATAATAATACCTGGCTGGGTAATACAGTTAATGAAAAGCACCGAATGTAAAAGTTACCAAATGTAAAAGCTGAATTTTTTATGTGAGCTTTGCTTTTCCAGTAAGCTTTTAAAACCCTATTCTCATTTTAAGCAATCTACTGATACATTTAACAAATGTCAAGATGAAATGCTTCAGCAGAGATCAAAAAGACCGAGGGTTTTATTGTACTACTCCTACAGCAGTGATAGCCTGTATTGAACTTTCATGCTAAGGATCAACAGCTTTATTTGATCAAATATGGTCAACTATCAAAGACATCAGACTCTACCTAAAGGATGCTTCAGATTGAGCTGTCTCCCTTGAGAGCACTAGGACTCTTGAATTTGTGCTTTGATATTTGCTCGTGTCCCTGTTTATGTTGAAAGTATTTAAAAAATTTTTTTCTTTTTTAAACACTTATATATTCATGAGTATTCTCCATGCCCTGGCATGGCACATGGAGATCAAAGCCACTGCTTGCCATCATGAGGCCAGTGCTGGTCCTGGCAAAGGGTTTGGGTTTATCTCAACCACATATTTTGAGCTAATCTCTCAAACTCAAAACTCGGTGGCGTTAGAAGAGTTACGATCACAAGAAGGGACGTGGTGGGGCTGGGAGGTTCAAACGGGTCCAGCCGTTGGGGGTGAGGAGGACGGCAGCCCGGGCTGAGATGTTCGTGCCGATGGCTGCGGAGGAGGAGGGGGAAAATGATGCTTCTCCTGAGGCTGCCAGCTGAACAATTTGAACTCCTGAGTCTTCTGCTCCCTCCCACCTCTGCAATAAATGGTTAAGAGCTCTCAGCTGGTGAACTTAGAATAAACATTTGTTTTTGTCAGCAGAGCTGCTGAAAGAGGAAAGCGGTGGGAGCCCGGTGGAGGTGGCTGGGGGAGAGGAGGAGAGCGAGGACTGGAAGGAAGCGGCAAAGGAGAACTAAAAAATACCAGAATTAAGCTTTCAAGTGTGCTTTAGACCAGCTTGGCTAAAGCAGCATTTTAGTCTGAATAAAAGGAATGGCAAAAGCTGAGACGCAGAGGGGAGGGCTGTGGTGGCAGGCACTGGTGGGTGGAGAGGGGGCTCTGTAAAGCCCTCGGAGCCGTCTGTTTTCCTCTGACAATGTGCCCTGAATCACCTACCTTAAGGCTGCTTCGAGTGGCACAAAAGTGCTTTAGCTTCTCTGCTAAGCCAGCTGGTATGCTGGTTTTGTGGAGCACGTGTGTGCCCGTGGGTAGAGCCGTATAGGATGAAAAGGCAGAGGAGTAAACCACCTCTGTAGAGGTGCATGGGTCAGAGGAAACGGGTGTCCTTGTGATGAGAACCTGTAATGTCGGTAAAGAAGAAATACCAGGACCTGCTTAGCACGTGAGATTGAGAGTGGGGTTTTGCTCTGAGAGGGGAATTGCGGCTCAGAGAGGACCGTAGCATCCCTAAGGCTGATGTTAGAAGAAGAAATGTGTTTTTTCTCCTTTCTCCCAGCCTTTCTTTGCTGCTTTCTCAGCCAGCGGATTTATTTCAGCATTACAGTGTCAGGCAGGGGGTTGGGAGCATCGCAGGCTGGACGGGAAGCCTCTCCGTTGTGCTAATAGTCTTGGGGGTCCGAGAGGCTGGAGATCGGAGGAAATATTTCAATAGTGCGTTAAGTTACTCTGCAGTGAACCCAGTTTTATTTCAGTCATTGCAGCAGAGCTTGTTCATTTTTGTACCAAACAGAAATTGGCAACCAAATTGATGGCCTGCTAGCCAGACCTCACCTAGTGTGAAAATGCCTTGAATGTGAAGTAGATGCGATATAATGCAAGAAACGCAGCTGTCCTTGCATTACCTGTGGAGCCGTGGGTTAGTCCAGCACTCTCCAAACACCATCTCTCTGCAGACGTCGTGAAGTGACTGCTGTTCTGGGTACCATTTTTAAGCCATTCCTGCAATACCGTGAGATGTTCATGCAGTTTTACAAACATGTGCAGAGCTAAATATTTCTGAGCTGTGGGTTCCAGCTGTGCCGTGCTCTTAGATCTGAGGAAGCCTGAGGAGCAGAGGTTAACCTCTTCATCTGAGCCACAGACCAGCCTCTTCCTTCTGGTTAGGCGATTCATAGAGAGGACAAGGCAGAAGCCTGGAGCATGGAACCAACTTAACTTTTTCTTTTGTTTGTGAACGCTGATGATCCCAGTACGATCTCTGGCTTGCTGGTTTCTTGCTGCACTTTTGTGCTGAAATACAGAATGGGAGAATGCAACCGTGCTAACATTTCTTAGTTTGGATAAAGATCGGTCTGCAGATCGGTGAACGTCTTCTCAGTGGTCCCGTTGCCAGAAAGGAGCAAGAGGAAAAGTTTGGTGCCTGCTTCTAGTGGAGGAAAAAAATGGTGCCAAGTCTATAGCTGAGGAGCTGGCTATTTAAATGAAAGGAGAGCTTAACCCTCCTACTTCTCCCTCCCATTTTTAAACACAACTGAGCGTGGAAGTTGGGGGTTTGGTCTGCAGTTGAAATGCCCTGGTCATAAGGCTGTGATGACTACTCTAGGGGCCAATATACTGGCAAATGCTGGCTCGAGTCTCTTCACTTTGGTCCCACATCGATAAGATCTCACTTTATTGTACAAGGTACTCGTCGTGTTGCATGAAGTGCAGTAAAGGGTATGAGAACGCGGCTAGAGCCTCTGAGAGTTAGGTCATGTGCTGCAAGGTGATGAGGGTATCGATTTCTGAGGACGCGGGGTGAGTGGGATGCTGTTTGTTACTGAATTGTACTTGTGGACCTGCCAGTTGGAAGGAAAAAAGTCTCTAAATATCTGGATTCCTGGTTGGGGTGAAGAGAGTGTAAGAAAAGGATAGAAAAGTGCTTCCTGGTTAGAGCTCAATGAAGCACTAGATTGCAAAAGTGAGTCTCTTAAACACATCTGAATAAACTCCATATTTATGAACAGATACAGAAAATTGTAGAAAATCCTGTGAAGGGAGATGATTTCACAGGAGAAAAAAAAAAAAGCAAGCCATTTAGTACTGGAACCCAGGGCTGCTATTCTCTCTTATGCTAGTTCTTTGGAATTAGGATGTGTGTGAACGGTAATCTTAAACTGTACAAAAAGTGGGTTTCGTACAGATAGCTCGTCCCTCCCGACGGTCTGCAAAGATGTACTCAGTACAATAGAAATCCATGCTGCTTTAGCTCTATCGGCCAATATTTCCCAATGATACGTTCTCTCCAATGTTTTCTGCTCCTAAGTGTTGATAGTTTTGTCATGACAAATGTCAACTGAAAGGCTGAGAGGAATAGTGCAGTTAAAGGGCTTGATATGAGGGTCTGAAACTTGACCTCTGCCACACGCTCCCTTGTAATTCTGGGCAAGTTATTCAATCTTTCAATCACTTTTCCGCAAAACAGGGCCATCTCTCTGCCTGCCTGTCTTGGTTGGTTAAGCGTACGCTGTTTTGAATGGAGCTTATACCTGCTGTGTGCGTCTGTGTGATCTTGCACAACGGGATCTGGCTTTTGGGGGATGCTGCTGTCACCGCGGTAATGAGTGGGCGTTGGAAATAGCCTTTCTGTTGACTTGGTAGTCTGTGTGTCTTCGATCTTGAATGCTGAATCCTCAGGTGGCGATAATATATTGAGTAAGACAGAGAAGTAAAGGATTGTTCTAGGCCGGCTACCCTGGGAAGAGGAACAGTTATTCTCTTAAGCAGATTTACTAATTGTGTGAGGTCGTTAAAGCAATTGAGTAATGGCTGCTTGCTTTCTCCAGCTTCTTTGGATTTCTGGTCAGGACCTGCTGATGATCAGGTTTAGCGCTTTCCTTCACTTTTAGATGCAGTGTAATCTGTGTACCTGCGTTTGCAGGTGCGAGTTGGTCTTACCTGATCATATCCACTGGGAGGGCAAACCATTCAGTAGGTTATTGTTTAAATATGCACTAAAATCAGCAACTGTTTAAGAGCATTCTCATTTTGTATTGAGAGACAACAGGAAACGTAGTAACGTTGAATGGAAAATAGCATAATAGAGCACACAAGATGAAATTCGCTGTCTTAAGTGTCATCACATGGTCTAAGTACCATTTAAAGCCTCAAAATGGGATCTAAATTGCTTATAGGAGCTAGTCTTGTATCTCTTTACAGGGATAAATTTCATCTTGCGGCAATGCCCTTACTGATTGAAATAAATTGCTTTGGGGAGTTGGTGTGCCTGGAAGCAAACATACTGGTTGGGGGATAACTAATATTACAGAAGATTTCTCTCCTGGTGTATATAGTTTCATTCATGTGCTCACAACTATTACAGGAAAAATGTTACTAGTTTGCATATTCAAGCACAGAAGTGCTGAGCAGTCAGAGCTGTGCTTGAAAGTGATGGAAAACCCTGATCCGAACATGTGTTACTCTCTGTATCGCGTTCTAGGGCACTGGAAATTAAACACCTGAAGTTAGTGGTCTCCCCTGACCATAAAGGCCCTCTTTCTCTCAGTTTGCTGTTTGTCATCTGGACATTATGTCTTTTATCTCTTAGAGATGCTGTGAAAAATAAATTGTTTCTGAAAAACTCAAAAATAGAGTGCTGAGAGCAATAAAAAACCCAGTGAGGAGCTTAATTGTATCTTGAGGGAAGGTTTAGAGTAATACACTGTAAATAAGGTACAAGACCTCTCGCTGAACAATAGAGGACATGACAAAGTATTGAATGGCTGTTGGTTAAGTGAGGAGAACCTGCTTTGTACCTCATGGACCCTATGTCTGGGGAGAGTAAGGGGGAGATGGAAGAAGGGTGCGATCGTGAAAGATGGAACCGATCTGCACTAGAGCA
Source organism: Cariama cristata (assembly GCF_000690535.1). NCBI lineage: Eukaryota > Metazoa > Chordata > Aves > Cariamiformes > Cariamidae > Cariama > Cariama cristata. The sequence continues at coordinate 133,942 of NW_009601891.1, read as the reverse complement.
GTGCAGCTAACTTCAGGATTTATCGGGCAACAGCAAAGCTAGTATTTCCCACCTTTCAGGTCTTTGTCTCTGAAACAGTCTTTCCGAGGGTGTACGCTCTGTCACAACCGGAGCCTACATAGTCAACGCAAAGGACTTGACTGCATCTGTTCTTTGGGCAAGGATCTCCTTGAGTTTTTCGCTACCAAAGTCCGAATCCTGCCCCTTCCAAACCATGAGGCGTGAAGGGGATCCCTTGCTTGGCAGCAGTAGCAGGTCGTTATCCCGTAGGTCGAGCAGGCACTAGAGGGAGATACAGCACTCCTAAGGCTTGAAACTCAAAGCATGGGCTTACCGTGGACTACGAGAACCTGTCATGCTACTGCTTGCCATTAGCTGACAAAGCTGCGTGATGTACTTGGGTGTGGACAGTTAAGAATGTAATCTATCAAGAAATAAGAGATAATGATGTAAAGTACGGTGTGTGGATAGCTAGTTGTCGTGTGTTGCAAAAGTCGATGACGTTTCTTTGAGAAGCGTTGTGAAGAAGAGAAAAAATGCTGGAAGGTCCAAATGTTGCATCTGTCTTAAAACAACTGTATTAAGGCATTTTCTTACAAAAGGCTTCCCGCTCTACGGCCCAATGCGACAAAGCTATGCTCAAAGATGACAAATAGATTTTGACTAGTGAAGACTCTTTACTGCCTTTTCTGATTGATGTTATCGTCCCCTTGTGAGTAAGTGGGAATGTTTTAATGGACTGCCAGTTGCAGTAACATACTGAATTTCTTCTTTGATCTGTTTTGCAGGAGCTGTGCAGCAAGATCATCAAAGCAATTTTAATGTTTGTGGCTTTTCAATTACCAGGAAGACACGGTGCTACTAGCTTGGGGAAATTACCAGAGGCTGCTTCACACTATGATACGGACTTTTCTTGCTCAAGCATAATTACCTCTATCTTGATAAGAGATGAGAAGATCACAGTAAGAATTTCTGCCCAGTTCAGTGTTGCTGCTCTCTATTGACCAAGGCTATGAAAAAGATCTGTCTTCCTGGCTGATCTCGCACTGCAACGTCTTCATGCTCCTGACCAGGTCTGTTGAGCGATGGAATATGTAAGCCCTCAGTAGCCGCGGAGATGTGTTTCGGTGTTGACTGTTGTGGTAGCTGCTCTGTTCCTAGTCAGTACCTTGACAACCAGCCCTTAGAAGGAGAAGCCAGAGATGCATAAAAGCCAGCTTGCAGGTTTCTCTTCCCAGCAGATAAACCTGTTTGTTAGTTGAAAGATGTCTTTTCCCTGTTTGTGAGGAGAATGGCCGCTATTGCACCAAACAAAGGGACAGACTGGAGCCCACAAACATTATTTTCATTCAATAGAACTAGATTCAGTCTTCTGACACTGGGTCAATCCAAGTGCCTCTGAAAATCTTATAATACTTAGAGGGTGCTGAAGGTGACGGGAGCATCGTTGCCTCAGCTGGAATGGAAGCTGCAGAACTCTTGCAGAGGTACCATGCGGTTACAACTAGCAAGAACCCGTGGTGGCTATAACTGGCATTGCCTCCTCCATCAGACACGCAGCAGTTGGTCTGTAACCTCCTGTCCGTGTCCTGAAGCATTCTGGGACAGCTGAACTTACAAGAAGCACAACTCTTGGCAGTAAGTGTATGGCTTTACATTTATTCGTGATTTTTTTTTTTAATTGGTTTTTCCTATGTGAAATTATGCCAGCATGGATATGTCTCTTTAAAAAGAGAGAAAAAGTGTTTAACCAATTAAAGTCTGCACATACTTTGAAGTTTTAAAGTGTAATGGAAGTGCTCGGTGTCACATTTAGAGCCCCATATGTCTTCAGGTTGAGAAAGTCCTATAATGACCTCAGCGCTGCCTATTTAATTCCCAAAGTTTGCTTTGACGTTTAAAGAGGCATTTAATGTGAACTGTTTAGCTTGAGTATGGAAACATCATTTTCATGTCCAATGCTTACTAAGATGAAATAGTAATATTTGGTGAAAAATTGAAGGTATTAGCTGATCGTCTGATCTTGTCCAGTTTCAACCATAGCTGAATTACAGAATCACCGCATTGCTGAGATTGGAAGGCACCTGTTGTGATCACCTAGTTCAAACCCCTTAAGCAGGGTCAGCTAGAGCAGTTTGCCTAGGAGTGTGTCCCGTCAATGTGTCCACGGATGGAGATTCCACAACCGCAACTTACTGCAATATTACTTACTCCAATATTCAACTACCCTCACAGTAAAAAAGTGTTTTGTTATGTTCAGATGGATTTAATCATCATGATTTGAGAGTGCAGAAGAGACATCAGGCTCTGTGTAGAGTTGAGAGCACAAAAAGCTTGACTGTGGACTTGCATTAGCTTAGGCTAGAGTGACTTCTGCCTTTGGGAACATTATTTTACCAGGTAATTTGGGGTAGATTTGATCTTCCATCTTTAGCCACATCTCTCATGTAGTGACAACCTGGTACGGACACTTAATTATACATAGGTACTCGAGCTGGGTGTGGGAGTTCTCCCACAGAAGGTTTTCAGACACTGGCATAGCGACTGAGAACGTAAAATGATAATGGATCATCATTGTAGCAATGTAGCGTAATGTTGTCCTCCTGGTAAGAGTGAGATGGGGGACAAAGTAAAGTCAAACTGTTTTACGGCTGTGATAAACCACTGGTCTGGCAGAGTAAAATTTCGTTGACTAACAGGCATTTACTGTGACTTCGTGTTGTGACTGTGGTAGTTTTGCTCTGTTTTTCTACTGGCCTCCAAGTTTTACTAAATTCAAATATACTCGTGGTTTTGGAGATGACTGGATTGAGCAAACTGGTCCCTTGAAACATCGCAGTGATTGCTGCTAGTCTTGATGTGTGTGACCCACTCTTTCTGTGAGTTGAAGCCTCAGTGTTGGCTATTGGAAGGTTTGTTGATGGATTTTCAGTTCTTTGGGTTCATCAGTCAAACCTTCAGAGAGGGGCACAGCGATAGTACCCTGCTAATGGCAAGAGCATACAAACCTGGAGAGAATTAGCTCATGTACTGGAGATGGAAGGTGTGCTAATGCAAAAATAAATACCAAAGCTGGGGTGTATAATCCCAGATTGTGTGCACACATGTGTGTTGGTGGTGGGTTGTTTTTTAAGGGAGTGTAAATTACAACGTCCTAAGACTTTTTTGGTACTTTGTCTGTTGGATAGAGAACACAAAAATGTCATTTCCAAAATATCATCTAGCTCCTACTGACGAAGAATTTAATATCCTAAAGCTTGCTTGCTTGCTTTAGTCCCTGACACTGTGGTAGCTCTACTGGTAATATTCGTCCCCCACTCAACTGAGCAGGAGGGCTGATTTCAGGATGTTTAATAGAAAGAAAATGGCATTTCAGTCTTTGATAATGTAACGCTGCATCGAGTTATCACTTATCTGTTAACTGAAAACAACCTGGTATAAAACACACAGAATATAGAAACTGCAAATGGAAAATTCTTCGTGCTTCAGCCCGCTTCCTTTTGTTGCATCAGCAAGAGAAGTATTTATATAGAAGATAGAGTTCTCACAGTGAGTGACAGATTACCATCTTTGCCCACACACGTGACTCTTAATATACCTTCGGATATATTCTATCGAGTACGTGGGTGTCACAATAAAGCAAAGTAATACATAGTTCTTCCAAGCAGCTCTACTTTCAGAAAGCTTATTGGTGTTGTCAGTTGTTACATGATGAGATGCACAAACTGCGTAGTGTGTATCCACTCTGCTTGGAACTAAAAGGGAACTGATGTTCAGTATTCAATGCGAGTTACAGTCATGATTGTCAGATCAAAGTAACATCCTGTCAGTTCTAATTTGCTGCTATTTTCCTGAAATTTTAAAGGGCTGAATCCTTCAACATTCCTGTTCAGGTGTCAGGCTTGCATCATGATGAATTCAATCTGTTACCTTTTGACATCCTGATAAATGTAGCCCAGAAATATGCATTATTAAGTGTTATGGAACATACTTAATATATACCAGTAAAACTGGCAAATGGAAATGATCATAACTCCTAAAACTACTGAGCTGATTCTGTTCTTTGTTTGACTTCATTCTTGTGTTTCTGTCAGAATACAAGATAAATAAAAAGCCAAGCTTGAGGTTGACAGTCTCGGTTACTTTTAATTAGGTTTAAATCCTGCATGATTGAAGTCAATAGTTGAAAATTGTCTTCATGCCTGTGGTAGACCATCATGAATTTGATTACTGGAAGACAACCTTACTAAATACAGGCTAGGTTATTGGTTGCTGTGAATTAACAGATCTCTACGGAAGTAAATGGAGTTGGCATGTAGACACTGGAGGTGATTCTTCCGTGTTGAGTATTGGTGTGTCTGTGTGTATCTTTTTGCATGCGGTGGTCCAAGCAAGTTAGCGACTGGGGAGCTGACATGCTGTAAACCACAGTAACTGAAGAGTGTGTGCAGAAGTTCCAAAAAGATGAGCTAAGAAATCGGGGTAGCGTTAATTTTGCCATTGTTGAATTTAATATTAAAACTGAAATGCAAAGAAGTTAAACTTTTGAAAGTGAGTTCAAAACATCAGTTCCATGATACAGTGATGGAACATTTTGATTTTCCCGGACTCCCCTATCAAGTCCTCCTCCTGCCCGTCTTTTCTGAAAAGTAACTGCTGCAATTCCCCTTTTAATGTGTGATCTCAGCTGGCACCGAAATTGCCTGTCGGTTGCCCATCTGAGGTCTCTTCTTGATCGCTGACTGGGAATTTCCCCGGCCAAGGATGCTGCTTTCAACAGGACCCAGTTAGCCTTTGGCAGTGGTCAGTATCTACTCATACGTAACAGCACCAGTTCTTGGGTTTGGTTCTCAGAACCGCGAAGCGTCGTACGCTGGCCCCGCTGAAATTACGGGAAGTTCAGTGCTTGTTCACCTACATTTGTCTGTAGGTCCTGAAGAGTCAAAGGCCGTGGGAAGTGTTTGTGGTTACGGTGGTCACGGCAGGTTGAGGTGTCCCAACCTCCGAGGGCTGGCAAAGACCCTGTAATGGAATCAACAGCAGGAGCTGTGCGAGGGCGGGCTGTCCGCCTCGGCACGTGGTTAGGCAGCTTAACAGAAATAGATTTTTTTAGCGATGAGTTAAACAAAGTGAACTGGCTTCTCGCTCAACTCTGTAAGTAGCAGTTCCAGGACGCTGCTGCTGTCGCCGTGTACGACGGTAGTGAGCAGCAGGGCACCGTAACCGTGTGGGCTGCTCCAGGAGTATTTTCAAGACGATCTTGAGAAACAACCTTGACGTAGGCACCAACGTGCCATTGTATTGCTTCTGAGCTGGCCTGGGTCAATGTGGGCATGTATTTACCTACTTACATTCCCTCCCATTTATTTCTTTGCAAGTTGCAAAACTACAGAACAAACGTTTGAAATAGCATACAAAGATCTGAAAAGAATTAACGACATAAGCAGAAGGCACTCACTGATGCCAGTACATTCTTCGTAGCTGTAACTTATTCATAAACATGAGCAGATAAGTATTCAAGGGGAAGAAAGGACTAATTTTTAAGTGATTGAGGCAAAATTTCTTCACACAAAATATCTTATACAGTGCTGCTGGGCAAATCTAGTGATAAAGGTAAAGTGTTGCTCAAGAGAGAAGAGGTTGACACAAATTTAATGGAAATAGAGAGATCCCAAGCACTCGGGCAACATTTTTATTATTTAAACAGAAAGGCGTTTAGGCTGATCTGTACATCGTTTCCTGGGGTTAATAAAGGTAAACCTCAGTGGCTCACAAGCCGTCCCTCAGCTCTCAGCTACATGTGTGTTTGCATCTAGGACGAGAACACGGTTCCAGAAACTGGTTTAAAGGGTTGCTCCCCCACCTCCCGCCCCAACGCGTCAACAGGAGTAAGGCAAGAAAAGCCATGGGAAAGCAGAAGGGCCGGGATGGCGGAAGACCGTAGCGGATGTGGTGCATTGATTTGAGATTTTAGCTGATGGGGTTCACCCAAGGGTGAGGCCCGATGCTGCTTTAGAGTGGAATTGCTGTAAATCGGGTGGCATGGTTATACTAGGCTAATTTCAACCTGTTAAACTTGTGTCAGAAGGATCCTTCCTTTTTGCCTCCTGCTCTGAAGATGGTGTTGAAAGGCAGGGTACGCAGTAGTACGTTGAGGGACCAGATCCTCGTAGAGGGATGCATTTACCGTTAAAGCCCTTTTAGTGTGGTGATTGATGTGCAGAGCGAATACAGGTCGGTGTCTTTGCTGAAGAAGGGTTTTGCTGTGTGGAGCGGCCGCTGCATCCAAGACCTTGCCTCTAAAATGCACCAACAGAGGCAAAAGGCAGCATCGCCGTTTCCCGGTTTTATGGAAGGGCAATATGGATTTGCAGCGAGCAAGCGACTTGTCCGCGGTTTTGTCTGATGTCTTTGGCAGAGCTGCGAATTGGGAAGACTGGTTCCAAGTCCCACTCCGGCGTGCGAAACGAGAATGTTCTTCCTCCCTCCTAATCAGATAGCAATTACAAGAATAGAGCAGGGAAAGGCAAACTGGAACAGCATGCCAAACCTATGCATAGATTTGTTAGCAATTTCCCTTCTTGTTTAACTGCATAAATAATCAAATGTGAATATTGGAAAAGCTGAGATATTTCCCTTGGGATCTAGACCTGCCGTGCATGTTTAAAATATTTATATATTTGAGCTGTCGATTTTTCTAACTCTATCAAGGCTGAAACAACTATAGGATCTGCAGATGAAAGATGATACTTGAAAAGGAAAAGCAAGCAGTGTGTTAGGCCCGTTTAATTTAAATGTGCTGTATTAAATCTAAAGCGCCGTCTCTGCTGTGTCCATGCAGTTTGGCTCCTTATTAGTATTACTAAGAAAGAAAAGATATTTTAAAGCAGGCACGGTTTGAGAATTAAGGTAATTTAAGTTAGCACAGTGGTTTAGAATACCAAGGCACTTTTTTTACTGATCTTATTGTACTCTAAGGCAAGAAAGGAGGCTGGATGTGCAACAGCAGCGCTTTGAAATGATGGCTTAGCCGGTACGATTGCCGTATCCCCTGAGAATATGGGAAGAGGTGTTACCTGGTGGTGCGGGGAGGAAAGAACAATGAAGGCCAACACGGAGAGTTTGCCCTGAGCCGGTAGTAAGTAGGTCGGCTAAGCGCAGTCCTGCTCCTGGTGTGTGTTCGGTGTTTCGATGGAGCGCTGCCGAGCGACACCAGTAGCCAACTCGGTCCTTGCCCGTGCGAAAAGCCGATGACCGGCCGCGAGCCGTCAGACCTGTCGGGCGCTTACACACGTTGCAGAACAGCTTGGAAAAAGTCATCAGGGAAGGGAATCTTTTATTGTTGGCGTGGACTTGGCAGATAACAGGGTAAGATGCAATTGCGCGAAGGATTTTGAAGGCATCTCCTTTTGGTGCAAAACGGCACCACTGTATTGACCCTGATGACAAAGTGTCCTTGTTAAAGGACCCTGGCCTTTGTTAAAGGCTAGGATTAAAAAAAAAAAAATTGAGATTGCCTCCAGTTTTGTTTCTTCCGGAGTTTTTTTCTTTGTTTTTATGTTTGTGTAGGACCTTTCATTATGGGGCACTGGCCTGTGATTGGAATTTCTATGTGAGAGTTTAATAAAAGCCGCAAGAGCTCATTTTGTGATTTAATAAAATCTCAGAGCCTTGGTATTATGAGGATGACAGTACAGAATAATCCATTGAGCTACTTATGATTGGGAGAGCATTTCTGCTCTAGTCTCACCAATGTTACCAGGATTTTACAGTGACTCTTGTGCTTAAAGTTTTCCTTAGGCAGAGGAAAGGGAGCCTAAACATGTGAATATAATTGAATCTTTTTTTAGATTTTTATGGATTCAATTACTGAGGGGAAAAACAAGTAGTTTTGGGTAACAGAATGCTCCCACCCAGGAATCTTTGCTGTTCTCACAGATGCTTTTTCTGTTTGTTTTGTTTCCTTTTTCACTTAAGTTGGTTTTTTTTTCCTGAACAAGCTAACAAAAAGTTGCACGCCAGCCGAGTACGGATCTTGCTGGTGCTTGGCTGGGCCTTGCTGTGGAAGCAATGTCACAGGAAAAACTGTGTTTGCAGTAGCATTTCTATTTGGATTCTCAAATGGAGGCTGAACAAGCAGGAGCATTTGTTCTCCCTGTGTTTGCAGTCCCTGCGGAAAACCTCAGGGAACCCAACAGCTCTGTCTCTGCTGCTTCTCCTGTCTGTAGTCCGCGTTGTACCAAGTGAGGCTTTGTGGAAGATTAGTGTCATCAGTGAGGCTTCCAGAGACAAATATTAGCAACGCCACCATTCTTCATTAGTTGTTATTTCTTTGGGTGAAAATATACCTAGCATTAGGTAACGCTCTTTCAAAAACTGCCTGTTACAGAGGTGGTGTAAGTTAACGAATAACTCGTTTGGGGTTAGTTTTCAGAAGGGTTTGGTTTTCTTTCTCTGCTAGCATCTGAGTGCTGCCCATAAAGAGCATCTACGGAGCACTTACTGACAAGAAAATTATTTGATGGAACCATCCCCTGTAATGAGATATTTCAGCAGTTTATTCCATACAATATGTTAACACCAAAAATGAGAACTTTGGGCAGGCTCATGGGCAGGTGTGAAAACCTGTCGAGTCTCCCTGTAGACTTACCATGGAAAAATTTCCTTAAGGGTATGCTTTTGTGACCGTGTGAAATGAAAGCAAAACAATGCACGTTCAGAAAAGGTCATTTAAGTATAAGTTATTCAACAAGATAAATTAACATTTACCCTTACCCTGCTTGCCGTGAGCTAAAAACTGGAATTTGAGGTCTAGTAGGTCATTTTAATTCAGAGAAGTTGTTGGTTTTGAGGTCAGATATCCTTTGGATTCAGTCCGGATTTGTTGCAGCAAATCCTGCAGTAGGAATCGGGCCGCAGGGGATGGTTTCTTTGGTCGCCTCTCCAGACCTTTCTTCCACCAGCAATTCACCTCAAAACAGCCTCTTCTCGCCAGAAGGTCGCCTCGTGGCCTGGTACTACCAGGGCTTTTCTAGGGCGATGGCTAAAATGAATTCCTGGTAGCCTAAAATGAATTCCGTTGCTCACGTACACCTGATATTCTGTTTGGGATTGTGTTCCCCGTTGTTTTAACTGCCTAAAAGAAAAGATGGGGCTCGATCTCATCTCGTCTGAAGGGAAGACAGTCCTGAATCCTTCCCGGTCAGCGGAGTTTTTTCTACGCTCCAGCCCAATAAATGGTATATTCCTCCTTATCCAGACAGGAGAATATAGCAACTCCGTGCATTTCTGCCATGCTCCTTGTGCTCGAGTCGTAATGCTTAACTCAGATTTATTTTTTTTAAATTTGTCTTTTCAGTTCTTATCCTTTTTTCCCCTCTCAGGTCACCTTTCTCACCTGGTCAGCCATGAAATGCAGAAACTAAAAATTAAGTCTCTACCTTGATTTTTGTTCTGCATTCACAGGAATCCAGCAGCCGGAGAATAAAGGCAGCAAACCCCGCAGAAGTTGGGGGAGCTGGCAGCGCTGATTGCAGCTGCCTTTGTTCCTTGCCTTCAAGCGCGGTTCAGTCAAAGTGGTGGGAGGACGAGGTAAAAGCAAACATAGGACATGTCCAGGAATTAATAGTTAGACTGGACTGTCTTGAAAGATGTCTAGCCACTATCCTTGAGAGAGGCTGTTAAAGAAATGTCTGTTGATACCTTGTTAATCCGACGTGATGCAGAGCAAAAGCAAGCATGCCTATTTTGTAGAAAAGGCGGACGGAGACCGCTGAAGGCGTGCAGTTTTGAAGGACACGACAGTTCAAGTCTCTTTATGCTTGTTAGACAAAAGCAGGCATAATTAGACTTCAGGCAAGCTCCTGTCCTAAAGAAATCAAGGAGGAGTTTCTTTATGTGTCAGGTTAGCGACAGTGTCTCCTATAGCTATAAACCTACTCCAGCGTTTCCAAGACCTGGTTGGCACACGAGCTTGCTGCGAGCTTTGTGTATCCACAGCTAGAGGCCCGTCGCTTGAATGGTACCTCCACTTGCTGCTGTTATTCCATTGTCCTGGGTTTTTTTTGGTCTGTTCTCGCTGGAGCCGTGCTTTGAAATAAGTACTCCCCTCCCATGGATCTGTTGGTTTCCCGTGTGCATTTGGAGGTTGCTCATGCTGCATGTCAATGGGATTTAGGATGAAACAAGAGAAGTCCTAGGATTTTTGTAAGCCAATCCCATCATCTGTCTTGTGAGCTTGGAAAGTTGTCAGTCAGCGCGGAAGAAATATTGGCAAGCCTGATGGTTCCCTTGCTGCCGAATGGGTTTCTGGAAGGACAGCTGAAGTCATGCGGTGAATCCTTAAACAAGTCGATAAAGGCAAATGTGGAGGAAAACGTTGTGGTCGAGGGGAGGTTCCTCCCCAATTTCTGTGGGACCAGCTTCGTTTTGTGGGCTGCTGGTTTTGGGACCATCCAGCTGCAAAGGACAAAGCAGTGAAGGGTCTCCAAACTCACTTGCTCAGCGTTTTCACCAGGTTAATACCCTCAGCACTCCTTTAAGGCAGTGCAGAGAAGCATCTTACAATCTCTAGCAGTTAAATAACCTGAATAAATAAAGTTTAGTGAGGAAGACTTAATTTTAAGGTCAACTGTTAGACGCAAGGTCCCTTGCGAGGGAAAGGCAGGTATTGCTATCGGAGGTTGGGCAGCAAATACTTCTGGATCTGGATGCCTGGAGGTTGTGAGCTTCTTTTGAGACCACTGGGAGGGTTTCAGTGTCTGGGGTGTGAAAAATAGACTCATGACCAGCGTTTGTAGCGGTACGTGGGAACAGCATGAACCAGTAGCAAGAGAAAGAAAAACGGTGCTTTCTGTTACGTGCGATGTTAATAACCTGTCTCCAAGAGAGGTCTGGGATATATCTGGGATATATCCTTCTTGCTGGGAGCCCAGGACCTCGCAAAAGCACAGCTGAGAGCCTGAGGTGTAGCTGAGAATCTGCGGGAGCTTTATTGTGTGAAGTCGTTCTGCTCCTCCATAAACCCGCTTTCGAGTGGTTTAATGCATCGAGAAACTGCACGATTTGTAAAATAGTCTGTTGAACTAATTGAAGTTCACTTGCCACAAATTCTAGCCGCGGACAGGCCTTAGAAGGCGGGTGTAATGGGGCACTTTGTTCCCAAAGTGACATAATGGCCACGGTGCTAATGATTGCGTGGGTCTGTGTCCACAGGAGACTTGTTTGGAGGAGAACACTCGATCACTTGTGCGATAGAAACAAAATGCGTGTAGAAGAGGGGTTTCTTGTTTGTCCCTTTTTTTTTTGTCTACTACTTTTGGGGATTATTTTTTCTTTGTTAGGGAATTTTTAGGCAGAAAGAAAGAAAATCAATACCTTCCGGAAAAATAAAATACCAAGAAGCGTGACTTGGAGCTGAATGAACAAACGTGACACTGACAATAAGTGGTGGTGTTGGGAAGACGCGTAAAGGTGAGGAAGACACGGCCGCTCATTTAAAGGCAGAAATCCTTGGTGCTGGGTGCTCAGGAAAGCAAGCTGGGAAGCTGAGAGTAGAGCGAATGCAGCAGTGGGAATTTTTGAGCTCACCTTTTACTACTTTGGCGTTGGAGATTATAGAAGTGGGTTTGAAGTACACAAAGACTTCTTTTGTAATTGTTTCTGCCGATTTTGAGATGTTTCGTGAGACCCGGAATCTGGGCCAGCTCGTTCCAGCAACTTCAGTATTGTCGCTTTATTCTATTACAGTAGCGTTTCAAGCCTTCGCCGAAGTCAAAGCCCTATGCTGATTGAGGTGTTGCCAGCTCTTATCCTTGTATTGAAAAATCAAAGTCTCATCTGCTAAGATACGCAGCCTTACACAAAGATCCCTGGTTTTAACTATGCTGTACTCTGTCCTGCCGTGTCTAGACCCGAGAAGGGAAAAAAGCCTGAAAAGCTTAAAGAGGTAGAAGGCAAATTTACAAAAAGGAAAAAAAAACAAACCCACAAACCTTCTGATGCTGACTCCTGTTTTACCTTTCTACCTTGTTCAAGCTTTTCTGAGAGTTCGGGCTGGTGATGGCACAGGAGGCCAATCTTTCCTGGAAGGTCTTGCAAAATCGGCAGGACACAGACATGAGGGAGCGGGGCTGTCCTGGGTTACAGTCAGGGCTCTCCCTCCCCACTGCATCAGTGTCAGAATCGTTCAGGTTGTGGAGATCTGTGTCGGTCACAGGTTCATCAAAGTTCTTCCCTTTTGAGTTACTTGCACTCCCCTCTACTACATTTCCAACCTTGCTGTAGATTTGGCTTGCCACCTTGCAGCGATGGGAGCTCAGGGACCAAATCTTCCCAGCACCTCCTGTCTTGGGACGGTTTCTCTTTCTGCGAGGTTGATTGTATAGCAAGCATTTGGAGAGCGGTACGTGGGCCGTGGCATTATTGCTTGGGCAATTGCCATGCGTTTTTGATGTTAAAAAAGTTTGACTTGCATCCTAAAGACAAGGGCAAAAGAGATTAGGTAGTGTATGTTAGATTAGGTAATGTATGTAACTTTGCTAATGTCAAAGAGTTCTCTTGAAAGGGACAAAGTATGTCCGCAGAGACGCTACATCAAATGGGTGTTAAAATACATTTTATAGGATCTTTTTCTTCAGTTTCCCCAGTGGATTATTATCATTTTTTTCCTACTACTAAAGTATAACATAGGCCAGACCCCTAGCTGATGTTAAATGGTGCAGCTCGGGTAAATGCAGTGGAGCAACTGACCTCTTTGACTTGATTATTTTGGAGGATAAAGCGGGGAAATTATTTGAAAAATAAGAAAAAGAGAGAATGAGAGAAAGGAAAGGGCTTTTCTTGCAATCTTTTAAGTAGATTCCATTGCGACAGGGACAATTCGGGCCACTTGAACCAGTTCCCTTAAACTGCTTCTGTCCTGCTTTCAGGACAGTGTGGTTCGTGCTGATACATTGCAGTGTGTTATCCTTTGCTGCTTGTTTCAGATGTTCGTATCCTTGTGTAGAATGTGAAAGTGATCTCTGTGCAGCTGGGCCAGGTTAAATCCTAGTCTGAATCCTTAAGTGCTACCATGACCAATTATGCCGTATTTAAGTGATACCAACGTCAATGTGTAGTTTCTGCACTTAAAAAAAAAAGTAGCTTTGCCCCATGCTCCGATGCTTGAGGCATTGATTTCAGAAGTGACCGGTTCTACCGAGTGCCCGTCTGAGGTGCCTCCAAATGAGTGGGGTGTCTTTTCAACAACACGTTGATGCGAAAATTAGGCTAACGTAGCGTATCTTGTTAGGTATCAGAATTGCAAGTTCTGTCCGCCTTGTTGACCTCGGCTAGATGCTTGTGTTTGGTATCTGGCAAATATTTTGGGGCAATCAGCTTAAAATGTTTCAGTGATTCTCATTTGGAATTTCTACTATTGACTCCCTCCCTGAAAATTATCTGTTGTAACAGGAACCAAAAAAACCCAACTCTCGTACTATTCCTGATTTTATTATTTATAACAGTTTTCTTCCAGCAAGACGTTGGGCATGGATCACTACTAACTTTTCAATTCCAGAGCTCCAAGATTTTTGAGAAATTTGAATTCTAGCCTTGCGTCCTTTCTTACTTACCATGGATCACAGAGATGATTGATGAATTGCAAACACTGAACAGTGTATGTTCTCTGGGACTCATTAAAACTTGGGACCAAGGTCCTGTTTTTATTTACCTCATCTCCAAAATCGACAGTGCTTTCGATAAAATCTTATGACAGGATTGCCAGCAACACTGAGCATTCTGTCATCCCAAATGAATAGAAATTGCAATTGTTTTGTTATTTCCTGTCTAACAAAAATTAGGTCCGTGTCCTAAAGGAAAGTTCATACTTGACGAACTTTTCTTCTTCTCTCTTCCCTCCCTGATGTTATGCCTGCCGCGTGTTAACATTGCCGAGATCTACCGAGGAGTTACAGCAGTTTGCAATCAGGCCACATTTTTCAAAGTCTTGTCAGACTTTTAGCTCATCAGTATTCATGTAAGTGTAATCACACCTGCAAAATTTGAATTACCGTGTTGATAAGTCTGTGACAGAAATGGACTGTGACTGAATCTGGTACAAAATTGATAAGCCCTTGCGGGGAAGAATTGGGTACAAGGCAGACACCTGCTAATACACCCTTGTTTTGAACTGGGCAGATATAAAACATGTCTCCTTGACGTCCCCGTTCCCCAGGCATCGTTCAGAGACCATTTACATCAAGAAATGGAACCTCTGGGTCTCTAGCTGTGGGCCAAATTGTTGAGCCACCACCCTGATGAGGTTTGGCCTCTGCCAGGAGATTTTTTGGGAATTACTTAGGGGCTTCTGAGTGCAGGCAAGGCCATCACTAGTGATGTGTGAGGAGAGCTTGGACTTCCCCTTAGGAAACACTGCTGGATTTTCCTGTTTAAACTCCTCATTTAAATAAATGAAGAGTCTCAGCAATCCTAAGCAACGTGCAACCTCACTGATAAACTAAGTATAGGATTTTTTTTCATGAGTTCGTTAAAACATATGGAAATGCAGAGCCTTCCTGTTACTTCAGATGCATGCTACTTACCGTTGTAACTGCCTCACTTAAAGAAACCCTTCTGACCTGGATGAGTTGTTTGAGGGCATAAAATATATGTAGCTCAGACCTAAGCTTTAGGCTGTTTGCAACAGAGATTATTTTTTTCATTGTTATGAATGTTTAAAACTAAAAAAAAATTAAGGTTAGTACCAATTATAAAAAAGATTGTAATGTTTAATACACTGGTGTCTTCCAGCTCACAATGATGGGTGCAAATAGTGTTTTCTTGTTGCATCTCAAATATAATGAACTATGCATGAAGAACCCCCAGGTATACTTATTATTGCTAATTATATATTTTGTGTTTAATGAAAGGGTCCTGTCTCCTGTCAGAGGGTTTAATGAAATGTTAATTTTTGCTACTAATCAACTTGAAAGATAATAGCAGCAGCTCCCTAACAAATCAGTGAAGTTTGTGTTTGCCCTGTACTGTGTTGGGATCTTGTGCATCTCTCTTGCAGACTACAGGGAAGTAGCAGCTCAGCAAAACACCTATAACTCCATCACATTTTGAACCGCGTGTAACCAGTTAAATACTTACCCTAGTTCTATTTTAGCCTTAAAAATGCATTTTAGCATTGCAGGTTTTCTTCTAACCAGTCTTGCGAAGGTTACTGTACTCACCAGGGGAGAATTCCAGAGAAAAGATGATGAGATGCTCTCTCACCTACAATAACTCACCTACCTACGTCCTGCCTCCCACGAGTCACGCCGTCTTTCTGAACACTGCTTAATACTTGGAGTTCTTGTGGGCCCCAAAATCTTCTGAGATCTTTGCAAATATTAATGGGAAGTCTATGTATTTCAGCAAGCTGCAATACCTCGTCAAGTCTGTATAAAAAACTCTTAGGAGTTAGTGAACAAAAAACGTTTACTTCTAAGTAGAGTGGTTGTGTTCGTGCGTTTCAGCCTAATTCCTTTGAGTTAATACTTCTTTTCAGGACCCGTTGAAACCGCGCAAGTAGAGTCAATGGTGTTTGGGGAGGGAAGGGTGAAGGAAGGAAAGGAATTCTTAGGCTCCTTTGGTTTCTTTCCTCCCCAACTTTGGATGTTACGTTTCTTCAGATTGCTGCAGTAGCTTAAGCATGGGGTTTTGACTGAACATTTTGCAAGAATATCTAATTGAGGGTTTTCTGCATGTTTGTGTATCGAGCTTGAAGCATCAGCCCATTGATTTTTAATCTTTTGCAATCTGTGTAGTTCAGGGTTTCCTAAAAGATCTTGTGTTCAGATACTCACGGCTGTAGATACTGTGTGGAGCTCAAACTGGGTTAGCATCTCCACAGCCCCCCTATTGTATGTGCAAGAAGAGACGGGCTTCAGTTATGCATTGGTTTTACCCCAAGAAAGTGCAAAGTAACCCTACGTCGGATTAGTACGTATTTCTCAGCAGAGCTGCATGTTGCTGTTTGCACCGTCTGCAAGAAGAGTTCCCTGCTCCGAGGGACTTGCAGACTGGTGGAGGTGTCACGTAGTAGTTCACCGATGACAAATATGCAATAGCGAGCAGCTGGGCTGAGAATTACATGTTACCAGGCAAAAATTAGAGCATCGTGTGATGTACCTCATGTGAAGTGATTGTTGATTATGGGAGAAAGCCAGGTATGTGTTGAAAGTACAGATACACCAAATCCTCTAAGTATTGATAACGTACGGGTTAATTATCTCGGACATCGCTAAATAGCAGTCTCTTGCCGTTGGTGTTATCAGCCAGTTAGTCTTTGTTCCAGCAATGTGTTCCTTTTAACATGTTTTTCATTGATTATACTTACTGCTTTTTAAAATCTGAATGGCTAGATGGAATTTTCACCAGGCAAACCTGGGTTGCTCTCTATTGTCTGAAATTTTAACCAATCTCTGATGAAAGAGTGAAATAAAAAGGTTGGCTTCTTGCCTGTGCAGCTCTTCAAAATGTAGTGAACGCACAGGTTGGTCAGATTTTCAAAGCTCACCTTTCTGAATAACGCGCACGTTTCTGTAACGTTGAGTTGCAGACTCTTTGCAATGTTTTACTCAGTACCTTTCTTTCTGGAGTCAGAATCTCACCTGCTCTTGTTTAGTTGGTTTGTTGGTTTTTTTTTTTCTTGAGTAGATGCTGAGATGTGTGTCCTTCTGGTGGCTGAGAGAAGCTTGAAAATACAGTCCCTCGTATCCTGAGAGCTCCGTGATTGCGCTTACGGAGTTCTTTGTAGCTGAAGTCTTTGATGAGTATGTTTTCCAAGGGCTTTGCAAATTTGTCCATGTAGTCTCGAGGAGCCTTTTTGTGAAGGACTTTGAAGTTTATAGGTGAGAGCTGAGTCTGACCGAGTCCTACATTTGAAGCATGGTAGAATTTAAGGCTTTATCTAAAGCCATGGGATATTCTCTTGTCCTTTTCCTCACACTTGAAGTTTTTGAATCAAGTATTTCTATTTGTTTTGAAAGTAATTACTACTTTTAGTATGTGGGGTTTGTTGTGGTTTTGTTTTTTTTCCTGGACCTTTAATAAGTCGTTACACTGAAACAGAATGCCCAGAAGTACAGGTGAGATTTATTGAATCCAGTCTTGTGTGTGTTTGTGCGTTATCTCTGCCAACCAAGCATGCAGAGATAAAATAAAATCAGAAAGGTGACAATTGAAGATATCGAGTAGTTGAAGTAGGTGAATTTAAGGCAAGGAGTAAGGAAGGGGGACTGAAAACTTGGGTTCTAAAATGGCAGAGTCTTGAAAGGAACATTGAAGCCCTAGAGGTAATGATTGATTGACCTGACGTTATTTAACAAAGAGTACCAAAAACTGTAAGAAGTTGAGAAATTGAATTGATGACCTGGAAAATAAGCTCAGATTAAGAAATATCGTAATGATGAGGTTGCTGTAAGCCTGAAGATGAGTGAAGCTGAGGTGATCCTTGTTTTTTCCACCTGCTCTTTCTTCTGCTGGTGCGTTATGAAAGAGGCTCAAGGTTGGATAATTTTGAACTGTGATGTGTCAAGCTGCCTCCTGTCTCTACAGGAGGACACAGGGTGATAAAGGAACATCACTATGAGTGTTGCTGGTGGCATGTGTGACTGAAAACAAAAAATGGCTTTGTTTGGGGTTTTGGTTGCTAATTAGCATGTAAATACAAGTCTCTTGTCTATTGGGAAAATATGATTGTGCTATAGAAACCAGGCCTGTCCTTCAGTGTCGGGAAACTATGTTTATTCAGGCAAAGCTGAAAAATATATGCCAGACATCTGCTCCACAATGTATTTCCTGGCTGTTTGTTGGGAGGCTGATGTCTTAGCTGGCGTCACGTTTGGCCCCATCTTCAGCTACTGTTCTGACACTTGTTTGGAAAGAGGGAGTAGGAAGCAAACGCAGTTTTGAGACATCTTTGTGCTTCCCGTAGTTCAGGGCCATGGAATTTTTTTATGAACTTGGGGTGGGGTTGGCCTCAGAAGCTGACGGATGCACGTACCATCCTTTGTAATTGGTTTCTCAACGTCTCCTTGGTTTGCTCTTCACTTTGCCTTGAACGTGGGAATGGTACCAAGAGGCAAGACCTTACATTAGCTGTAGAGGTAACAGTCTCTGCAAAAACGGAATTATTGGGGCCTATTTTTCTGTCATTTTAGGGCTGAGTGTTTCAGGAAGATCTTGGTGTAAATGAAAAACAACCTCATTATCTGTTACCATTCTCATCCTTTTCATACTATGTCCCCATCTAGTTTTCCCTGGGTTCAAATAATTGGACAAACAAGAATTTGCCCTCTCGATAACAGCTTTGAGCTTTTGTCTTGTCCTCACTTTTCTCTCTCTGACTGCTTCATTCATTTCATTTTAAAGTTTGGAGGGCAGTAGAGTGTTTGCCAGGGAAAATTGAGGCTTGACTCTTCGGTTCTTTATCATTTCTTCTGGATCTCACATTGATTCACTGAATGTCTTTGGGCATGTCACAGAGTCTGTTTTCGGTAATGCTCCTGTGACCGTAAAAACTAGACCAGTCATTCTGCCCCAGAAAGCAATTTAAGATTTAATTAATACTTGAGGGCCACACTGCTTCAGTGAAATTCACAGTAAGGTCTGTTCATTTCAGTAGGTAAGTGTCCTACATTTGCTACTGATTAAAACACCAATTTGATATTTAAAAAAAAAAAAAGAAAAGAAGGAATCCAGAATTAAACTGATGACTAAACAGCCTTCCATATTCCTTGGGTCTCCTTTATGGGTAGCATTAAATGCCAATTGGTGGAGCCGCAGAAGTAGGCAATGAGAAATTGGATATATTTTCTTCCCTCTCACCTAAAAATGCCTGTGTGTGGGGAGGGTCTTCTGTGGAATGATTAGATGTGTTCATCAAGGTAATAACAGTTAAGGGAAAACAGTGCTGGAATGAAACGGGTGTCTGAGTAGTTGTGTGGCTTTTGTGTGAAAGCAGTAATTATTAACAGTTTTTTCCTTTTAAGTTTAGTTGAGCTTTAGAGCTCATTTAAAAATCAAAACTGGATGTTTTCCCCTGACATGCTGCTTTTGTTCAGAAGGTCTCTGTTCCTGCTAGATAGAAGCAAATTAGGCACTGTGAAATCTATGAACGGTTTTTAGCTTTTTGGAAATCGCCCCCTGGCCCAGCTCAGTAGCCCCGAGGGAAGACGGATCCGTGGGGTGTTCCAGACGGGCTGTGCTCCTCACACAGGGACCAAGAGTGTGTCTTCAGCACTAACCTTTTAAAAGATTTTGATTACAAACTTATACTAGTCATGGATTTTCTAAAACCAGTCCTCAAAAATCCCCACTGTTTTATCTATGGCCACATTTTCAGATCGCTCACTTTTGGTTTGGTTGAGTTTCATTTTTATTTGTTTTTTAATTTGGCCAGTTTAATGCCTGGCAGGGAGTTGACTTCTTTAATTATGCATTGCTCAAAATGTACAAGACATGCCATTTCTAATTGTCTCATTTCTCCTGCATAACCCGCTTCTCTTGTTCTGACCCAGTTTCGTTGCTGCTATAGGAAGCCAGGGTTGAAGCGCCGGGAGGAGGAACGTCGCCGCCTTTTCCCTTTGGCACTTATGGCCGTGTCCGCGCAGCCTTTTCTCATTGGCCGTAAATCAGGATGTGAACTTCCTAGAAAGATTACTTTAAAAACAATCTGAAATATGACATATTTATGGGATCATGACCATATTACTCTGATATGAGAAGGAGTTAGTTTCCTTCATTTTTTTTCTTTGTAAATGAGAGTGGGTTCTCCTTTCAGTAAAGTATGCTTTGTGATGTATGGAGTAAAGCAGGCCAGTAATTTAGTTAAGATGATTTATATGAGCCATACGTATAACTATTTTTCCTCTTTGTCTTACGGTGTGGTGCCAGGAAGGCTGTAAACAAATCATTGACCTTTCTATGAGTGCGTAACCATTGACCTGAGGGCTCCTCTCTTTGATTGATCCCGTATTTCCTGGCAGAACGGAGGATGCTTGGAGAGGAGGGCGAGTGCTTTTGTGCTTGTACGGTCTCTGTGTATGTGGGGCTATTTACATTTCGTTCGTCCCGTTGCAGCCCTCTTTGCTGTGTATGAGACCTGCCTGTCCTTTTCAAGTGAATCGTTTGAGTTTTAATAAGGGCAAGTCAACTTCCAATTCAGAGGGAAAAGGTTTATTGCCTGAAAGAGATGGTTACTGTCTCATTAATAATACTTTTCATTTCATATGTGGCCTTGAAGCATTTTATAAAGTAATATGAATATCATAATTGCCAGATTACGTAAAGTGACTCATCTATGGTGACCCAGCACGGCACAAACCGGTGTTCTACCTACAAAATCAGGGACTTGGTCGTTCTCGCAGGCTGTCCGGTAGCAGAGCATCCCCAGCCGGCCGTGCAGCGAGTTGCCTGGACCGGAGCCGGTCGGTGATGTTCGTATGTAAAAGCAGAATGAAAATGCGTTTCAGGAGTGACCCTAAAATGAAAAGATGGAGTGGTAACAAATACTGAGCCTCTGTTTTCAGAGGGCCTCAAAGCACAGCCTAAAGTTAGCGGGAATTTCAAGTGCTCAGGAGTCATGAAAGTAAGCCTGCTGCGTCTGGGAGATGCCAGATCGTATTTGAGCACAATATGGGAGAAGAATATCGGGAGGGAGGGCTTTTCTCCCTCTTTCTTCACGCTTACCATCTCCTTGATGAAATCACCCACCAGCAGAGCAGATGCACTCAGCCAAGGAGAGTTAAACGGACGATCGCTGGGAAGAGATGTCTATGCTTGCCTCCTTCTCTCTTAGGGTATGGCCCTTTACGCTGCTCAGGCCTTGAAATTGGGCCGTGGACCACTGCAGAGTCATGAACCTAGTCCTGACTGTGGTGAAGAATCAAAGACTTCTAATCTTTTAATTTTTTTATGCTTATCCTGCTGCTAAGAAAGGGCAGTGAGAGACCCACAGAGAACTAAGAATCTTCTGACGACTTACGTGTGCATTGCCTTGGGGGACTCCATGCAGTCTGTCCGCGTAGTGTCCACAGCAAAGACACTGTCACGTGTCTCTCTGTAGCAGCACCGTGGCTATTTTGAAGGAATAAAACTTGTTCCACGGTGGTCACAAGCCATTGCTGATTGTATGAGAGGTTACAGAGAGAGACCAAGCAGTGCTAGAAATGAAAAGCAAATGCTTAGGGTGTTTGCTGCACCGAGAAAGTTGTCACAGGCAACCCTCCTTGGCTTGATCGGTAACCTGTCAGAGATTGATCCCCTCCGTGATTCGAGTTCTTTTTCTCTTTGCTTGAAGTTTCATGTATTCTTCTTTCCTCCAACCCTCTGCGTTTCCTTTAGTGCCGTGACCTCAGCGCGTGTGTTCTGTGCCTGATCCTGCTGCTGACGCGCAAGGTCTAGATCGTCCCGGGTATGTGTTTAGCATTGGCAAACCTCAGCTGAACGATAAAGCCATTGATATCGTCCGCTTTCTTAAATTGAATACTGCTACCTACCCCGATGTGTTTAGCATTGGCAAACCTCAGCTGAATGATAAAGCCATTGATATCGTCCGCTGTCTTAAATTGAATACTGCTACCTACCCCGTGTGATAATCTGACCCATCTAGTTTGCAAAATTGTTTGTATGTATTTACTTTTATTCTTCAGGTCAAAGCCTGTCTTACACATGAGAGCTGCAGATGTTACCAGCTCATTTCAAAAACTTCATTGTAGCTTTGCATATAATTACTTGCGCATAATATAATACCTATACGTTTTTTCCATAATTAAAGCATGTAACGTGAGTTATCTACTCTGACTAATTATTTATCTCTTTTGTTCATAGCCATTCACAAAAGTCCTCCTCCTAGCCTAGTCTCTCCTTCAGACTTAAAGGTTAACCACAATTATGAATTTGTTTCCAACCCACCGTATCAGGAAATTAATTATGAAACATATCTTATGTTCCTAACGGGCATTGACCACTCCAATTTTACAGGATAAGTTATTTTCTCCTGCTTTCTTTGTGCTGAGTAATCTCTGTTTAGCAGTCGGGGTGAGGGATGTGGGGGGCAAAGAGACTTGTAAACACCCGGGTCCTGCTGCTTCCAACTGGGCGACAGGGTGCCAGCTCCCAGGC
Organism: Cariama cristata; assembly: GCF_000690535.1. Lineage (NCBI taxonomy): Eukaryota > Metazoa > Chordata > Aves > Cariamiformes > Cariamidae > Cariama > Cariama cristata. The sequence continues at coordinate 111,787 of NW_009601891.1, read as the reverse complement.
TGGTTCGGGAGCGCTTTGGTGGAGTTTGGCTGCCCAGGCATGGTCGCTCGGAACCGAAAGGGCTGGGGGAAGCTTGTAGGGACCAGCTGGGACCTTCTGTACCTCTGAAAAGGGTTGGCTTCTGAGCGATTGGTCGACTTTATTGGACAGGATTGACAGATAGCAAGATTGCGTGAGCCTTTTTCTATTCATAGATCAGTCTAAACAAATTAACTATTAAAGATAACGATTGAATATCCTATTGGCAGGAAAGGCTGGGCAGTCTGGGAGTTAAGGTTCGAAAAAGAGGGGAGGGCAGAATGCGTTTCTAGATGTACTGCTGAGTCCTATCAGTGTATTGGGATACGCTGTTCAGTGGGCACCTTTGCTGGCTGCCTGTGTGACCATGTGCAATTAAATTTTTATAATTTTTTTTTTTTAAGAATGTGGGACTTAAACATATACAGTCACTAAGAGTCTGAGAGTATGTCCTACGGTGCTTCTGAAAATCTTTCTTGTAACGTCCTCTAGATCCTAAAATGCCCACGTTTTCGAAGGCACTTGTGGTTCCATGCTAGTTTGAAAATCTTGCTTTTTGCACCACGGTGATTCCTCATGCAGCGGTGAAAGCTAAATGTGTGAAAATGCGTCCTCAAAACTGCAAGCTAACTTTTTACTTAACTTTTAATTACAATGCTTCCTGGTTGTTATTGGTTTTTTTCATAGGAGACTGCTGGTGGTGGTGGTCTTGCATCAAGAAGCATGCATTAGAAAGAGCAATAAGGGCAAACACAGTGTTGAAATCAGAAAGACCGAGGTACCGAAGAAGTTTCCGCATTGAAATTGGTGGAAGTAAATGTAGTGCTGTCAAGATAATTAGTATGATGAGTAAAAGTGACCTTTATAGCAGGGAATGTAATTGCATTGTCATGGGCCATTATTTGACCTTCTATAAACCATCCTTCAATACTGCTAATGAGTACTTCTGTGTATGTGTGTTGACAGCCGGGATGTTGTTAGAAACTAAGTGGCACCTAGAAACCAAGTGAAATATTAAGTACATAGTATGCTTATTATTTATTAAAGATCCCTATTAATATAGTTCCTCCATGGTGTAGTAATTGTTGAGAGCTTTACAGGACTTGTTCCCCCTGTCTCACTTGTGGAGCCTAAGGTTTCTTCTTTGTAACATCCTAAAACCAGTTATTTTAGTATGTGCTACTGAGATCTTAAACAAAAAAAAAAAAAACACAACCCACAAAAAAACACACAAAGAAACAAAAAAAAAGCCCTTAGCCTACATGTTTTTCAAATTAAGGAGAATTCAGTGAGACTTAGCTGCGGGCTGCTGCCTTGGAGGATTGGCATTGTGATCTTATTTTTTCTAGCTTGCAAGTTAATGGTTTGTTCATGGACTTTAAGTAATGTTGTAATTTACCTTAAGACATGAATTTTGATGTCACCTTTCTCGAATTCATGAAAGAAGCCTCTCATCTCAGTGTTTTCTTTTGCGGCTTCTTACTCAGAGATACTCCTTTATTCAGACCAGAAGGAATCGTTTTGATAATCGACTTCTGCATCGCAGGAAACAGGGGCTTTTCTCGGTTTGCTACCTTCCTTCCCGAACATCTGCCTTACACATACTTCATGTCTCTGAGAGCTCTGGAGTATATTTTGGAAAGAAAGCAAGCCTTGATTTAGGACTCCAAGTGACAGAGAATTTGCCATTTTCCTAACTACACTGTGTGAGTAGTTGATTGCTTTCAGAAATCATGTATCTTGTGGCTAAATTTGTGTAGCATGGTCTTCCAGGCATTGGCTTTTGTTTTGCTTGATTTGGGGGTCTCAGCTATTGTGGTAAACCTCTCATCAGAGATTCTACAACCTCAGAAGAAGCAGCTATTTCAGTGCCTCCTCAATTGCAATCATTTTTCTTGTTCTCTAACTTGCGGGTATTTCAGTATAAAATAAACTCCATCTATGGGTCTGGAAAACATCTTTTTGGGGGGCAACGTTTTTTAATATTGAAGTACATAAGATATTTATGTTTAGAATTTTTGTAGATATATGTGAAGGCTGTTTTGCTGCATCCCTTCGAACACAGCTGTGTTCAACTTTTCTGGATTCATCGTGTTTTCAGTACTTTCAGTGATTCTTGTGACCTCACTCTGAATCTAATCTGTTGGCCAGTAACTTTTCCCAGCTGGTGCCAAAAGGTTAATATGCTGTTCCCAAGTCTTATGAAAGCTGATCAAATGTCTTCTTTTAAATAAGTCCTTAGAGATGATGATGATCAAGTCACCAGTTAGACTCTTCTTGAGTAAAGAGATTGAGCATCTCAGCTGTCCGTAGGAAAATGGGTCCATGATCAAGCTCTGAGCTTTCCATAGGCACAGCTGGTGGTGACTGCATTGATGTCAAAAATCATTGCTGATTCTGAATTTTGGTGTCAAAAATGTGGAATTAGAAACAACCCTCTCCATCTCCTGTTTTGGGCACAACCATGTTAGGTGGCTTACATTTTATTATGAACTAAGAAGCAAAATAATACTGGCAGCATAAGCACTTGCCAAATATTGTATTTATCCTGTAAAACATTAAAATTTAATGGCGTCAGATCTGTCATGCCAGTGCAGTTATGGCTGTTGCATGTACAAGCCTTCTGTTCTGAAAACCTGCTGAATCTGATTATTGTCAGCAGTTGTCTTCTGTCTGGACTGTGTATCACCCGCACCACTGTTCTGCGTGGTCACTTGGAAGGGCCAGAGAAGAGGAAATCAGAGGAGTAATCAGAATATATCGAACAGAGGTTGCTGAAATTCTTACCCATCTGTTGTGAGGTTGTCTTGGTTTTATTCAGGCAGTTTTCATAACTCTGACTCTTCTGGTTTACTTAATGTGTTTCAAAATTAGTTGATGACCACACTGTTGCTGAAAGGTCTGCGTAGCCTTTGTGAGTACAATTGAAGCTGCTGCTTACTCTCATTACAGAGCTTTACAAGACCAAAAATTACGTGTAAGACGCACAACAGAAATTCAGAAGATGTGACTTTGGTCCCTGACTGCCGCAAGGTCGATGGCTGTACTACTGAATTCCTTTGTGCCTCATATAACCCCTGGAAGATCCAGAGAAATGGTCCTCTCGCCTACCACTTGCCTGTCTTGTCTAGGATCACTCATAGGCTGCAGTTGATTTAGGTCTTTTCACCTATAGAAAATCTGAACGTCTTCATACTGTTTCTCATTATCCAACTCTTGATGACTGTAGGTGATGTTTTAAGATATGGCTAGCGGCAAGTGTGCAGATAAATCTGTCACTTTTGCTTTGAATTAATTTCCAGCCGTTAACTGGGATTGTATCTTTCTTTGTTGAGAGAGTCTCTCTTTTATTTCCCGGTGTGCTCGTAGAGCAACTATTCCACCTCTGACATTGTTCAATAAACATTTTAGTTATGAAGTGTTTTCTTCCATGTCCTCCTTTTTCGTCCCCTCAAGCGATGAGAGTGCATTTGACTGATTTCATAACTTTGAGTTTTCCAGTGCAGTACATGGCTTTAGAGAACTTTGCATTTTTCCTAGCAACCACCCCTGGGAAGAGCTCAGTACTTAGGCAATGCAGAACTTAAGCTGCGGTGTACATCGCATAGGGGTACAAAAATGGAAGTTCTCCACGTCTTTACAGGTGTTTTATAGCTGCTAAAACGGAGGGATTTAGAAGGGCGTATGTGAGATCGAGATCATCAGTAGAAACTCAGAATATGCCTCATCGATCGCTTTCTGGGTGCAGTGAGACCTTTAAGCCATTTTGCACGTACAGAGCTTCCGAAGCATGACTGAGGGATACCTTCTGGAGTTGTCATCATCCTATGCGTTTGAAGCGAGGTGATGATTCTGGTACGGTGCTAAGCATTTTATCAGAGCACAGGGGGCTGGAATATCTAACTTTCATTGAGGTCAGTGAGACTTGGGATTCTTAAAATCTTCATGGATCTTGGGTTCGGTAGTTTGCACAGGGGAGGAGTAAGGAAATGCTCAATATTGGCAACTTATTTCCTGTATCAATATTGGCAACTTATTTCCTGTATCACATCTGTTTCTTGCATTACGAACTCTTTATTGACTCCTTTTTACAGACTATGCATACCAGACTAATTGTGCCTGCCTTGTTGACTGCATGCCCAAAGGAAAAGAAACTCTCTGTGCTTCTGCAGTGTCTACCAGTGCTCAATCCGAAATGGACTGTCTGGGTAGGACCACAATATGAGTGTTTACAGCTAATACTAACCCCAAAGTTGTGGTTTTCTAGTCCTACTCAATTCTTGCAAGCCTGTTCCATCTGAAAAAGGCAATAACATGGGTATTGAAAACCTGTCTCTGTTCTTTTTAGCATCAGGTGGCCTGGAAAAGTCATTAATTTTTCAGTGGTACCTGGGATTGTGTGGGTGGCGTACTGGGAATTTCAGTTTTCTCACCTTGCATTGAAAGTGAAAGCTGGCATTTAAAATTCTGACAGATTCAACAGTTTTCCCTGTGCGATCAAAGATATTAATTATTGAGCCTATTCTCAGAAAAGTGGTTTTTAATGACAATTTATAGGGGTGGTAAATTATTTTGATTTCATATCTGTAGAGGATGCCAAATGATAGGTTGCTTAAGGCTTGAATGTTCGGGGTAATGAGGCCCTGGGGGATAAATAGCAACAGTCTGAGCACCCTCGCTCGGAATTGGAAAAGGCCCGGGACATGCCTGTCAAGAAAGAGGCCAATTCTGATTTATTTGATGTGTTGTGGCTATTCTGCTGATAAAGCAATAGCAATATTCTGCATTGATCTTACGGAAGTTACCGAGAAAGAGTCAGGAACACCCATTCCTCACGCTCAGGGAACTCGCCCTGTCTTTACATGTTGTCTTTCTGACACTCAGACTTCGGTCAGTCGCAGTATTGATGCTATTTCACTAACGAAGTTCCTTAAACGTGCTGCAACTCTGACAAGGTGGAAGGGACCAGATCCTCCGCCATCACCAAAGTATTTAAAGTATATCCAGCGCTTACCATGACGTTTCTATATTGAAACTAACATGAATGCGCAATCACTTAGTTTTTATCTGGTTTTTTTTTATTATTATTATTTGTATTAGGCAATTAGTACTTTACAAGGCAAAGGATTAGGAGAGGAAAATTGATGTACATGCCTTTGCAGTAAGGTGCAAGCCAGCAGATGTGCCTAGAGGAGAAAAACGTGGGCGAACAGCAACATCTGAGCTGGTGCCCTTGGACAAAAAGACTCGCCTGCTCAGAAGGAGGATGCTCAGGCTGGAGACTGAACTGAAAATACCCGTCCTGTATTACGGGAGAAAAATGGGACAGAAGAGGTGTAAGCCATATGGTTTATCTGAACCACTGACATTAGCGGGTTGCAACGAGATAAATATTTTAAGTTGCCTAGTGAAAGAATATCTGAGCTCTTCCCACAGTTAGCATTAACCTTGAGGGAAGAGAGGATGGATTCTTGCACCGGTTACTAGCTTGGCATTGCTGGAAATCGTATACTCTTAGACTGAAAGTTGTTTTGAAACAAGGAATCTCTCTTATTTCTGGACCTCTTAGCCCAGCAGGCCTCACAGGAGACTCTGTTAATGCAATAATAATGTTAGTAATTCCTCGTTAGTTTGATATCTTTCTAGTGATGTAAAGTTCCTACCGTGCTTTTTTTTCCTTTTGTGTTTCTATGCCTTTTCTTTTTGGATTAAGAATTTCCCAGAGTTCTTGGCTATACCCATGAGCCTGGATTGCTTAAGTGACTCGTGAATCCCCCGAGAATACAACCCAGTGCAGCCTGAGTGGTTCACCGAGTCAGTTAAAGGAAATAAAATGCTAAACCCAAATACCTAAAATGTCAAATAGGACGCGTCGGGAGAAACTCACTCATCCAAAGAGGAGGAGATAACATTGAGGCAAAACTGAGGACTAGTCTAGGTAGAATTGGGAGTCTCTCAGGTCCAGTTATATGCATGTCATTAGCATGTAGCAAACTTGAATTGAATATTATGATTTCTAATAATCCCTGTTCTCTTCCCAGTCACAGTGATAGCAAGCGAGATTCCTGCTGAGACTACGCAGAGTCAGTCCGCTGTCGTTGGATAAGCTGCGAATTAGCAGCTGGGGGATTAGCTGCAGGGTACGGATCAAAAAAAAGCCCAAGCAAACCTTGGAGGTCTCTAGGCTGCATCCCGTTATTAGAACGATTTAGGAGCCAGGATGACACTGAAAGCCAAGGAGATGCACGAGTTGACACAAAGAAAAGGCACAAAGGCGAGACGTATCCCTAGCAAACTTTACTGCTGAGGTCTGCAAGGAAAAAGATCTTGTGTCGGCACTTGGCGCTCTGGGTTGCACCCCGGCTCCTGTACCGTTGGTGTTGCGGTAGGCACTGCAAACATGGGGCTTCGTCGGCATCACGGCGAGGCTCCCGGGGCGGCCGCTTCAAAGGCCTTCGGGGTTGTATCGTAACTCGGGGAACGGAATTTATTGCATCCTGATCATATATAGAGAAGCCAGTGTTTTGTAGAACAAAATTCCCCTGCTAACAAAATTTTCATTTGGTTGTTGTTTTATGGAGCAGCTCTGTTTTGAAAATTGTCTTTTTCTACTGACAGCTGCAGGTTTTGTGTTTCTTACTCCAGATAAAATGTGCAACACTAATAGTAACAGGTTTTCCTTTGTCATCAGCCTTCCATGACTGAAAGCAACGCAAGCTTTTACTCTTCAGGGATATCACCATTTCTGAAGATCAGGTTGAGAGAAAAGGGGTGGGAAATACCCCTTGCAACAAAAGTATTAAGGAGTTCAATTTATTAAGTTAATCAAAATACTGATGAAGGAAACTTGATCACAGTCTATCCCCACAGGGAGACGTTATGTGATTATAAAGGGCTTCTTATTCTGAGAGATAATGAAATAACAATTTCTGATAACTGGAAGTAGTCTAGGAAAAAATCCTACCTCGTGCTAGAAATCAGGTGCAAGCTCTTACCAGTGAGTAAGTCTTTGGGGAAATTACTACAGTTGCGGTTTATCCATCACTTGAAAGATGCAACAAAACCCCATGCCTAGGCTGTGGCCAGTTTGTTTCATATTTGGCAAACAACTTCGTGCAATGACCAGAGCAGAAGGAACCAAGAGATCTGTTTGCTGTTTCTGTCTCTGTCACTAACCTGCTAAGTGACCTTCTACCTTCCCTTCACGCCCCTGCCTCAGTTTCCCCATTTTAAATTGGCAGGAGAGGTACTTGCCCCCGTTTGGAAGGGCGTTGTGTTCTGTTGATGGGAAGCACTACACGCAAGACCGTTGTCGTATCTAGGATCACTGACTTGTGTGCTTGCTTTCAAGCTGTGTTTTTGACAGTTTAACAGGGAAGTTCTGCTACTCCTTTTCCTCCTGGACTTACCAGGGATGCTTCATTAACATGGATCCTGAACTCTCACCGCCGCCGGGTTTCACTACGGACATTGCCACCATGACCTACTTTCCTTTCGTAGATGAACGCTGCCCACAAAGCATCATCATTTTCATTCTCCTCTCCACTCTGTGTCCTCCTTCCAAAACACTTTATTCCTCTCGATGAATCCTTGTGTGTGATTGTTGCCATAAGCTACCGATCTACTTTAAAAAAAAAATTTAAAAAGCCTTCGGTTGAGATTTGAGAAGAATGAAAGTCGTAATGAGAAAAAAGAAACGGTAAAGCAGAAGTTAATGGCTGCAGACAGACAAGCACAGGTCTCTCTGCAGGTTCTGGGACATTAACTAATGCGGAGATAAAGAGGCATGCTGTTGCTGTTTTCTTTTTTAAAGCTGCTGTTCTACGTCGTTTCACTTGGGAACCGGCCACGAGCAGAAACCCCGACTGCCAGTCACGGAGAGGCAAACGGCATTTTTGAAATCGAGGAGCTCTACATGGCTGAAGAACTTGCTTGAACTTTAGTGCCTGTCTCCCTTCTTAGCACATAAATCTTTCAAGTGCCCTGGTGAGGAGAGAGAGGAATAGAAGTGCTATCCCCCACCCTCTCCTCCCCTTTCAGCAGGGCGCAGAGGGCGTTTATACGGCCCAACACAAAATGGTATTACCCATCTCAGCAAACTGCTACGTCCACACAGAGATATTAGCTCGAGTCCCAGAAGCAGCATCATTATGGTGCTTTGCCTGGGATAATTATCTTCTTAACATGGGTAATTAGGCTGGTTGCCACACTGTGCTGACTCAGCTATGCTGTGCTTTGCCTGCGGATGGGGCTCGGCTCGGAGCTGACGTGAGCATCCGTGCGGCACCGGCACGTTGCAGGGTAAAGCCCAGCTCCTCGCAGGCGTTGGAGGGTTTGTATCGGAGCAGGCTGCTCAACTAGGTCACCGTTAGGAAACTCCATCTGGAGGGCTCCCGCCGTGGAGGCAGCTTGTACAAGTACATGGTCCTGTTTAGGTTGTCCCTAAGAATGGGATAATCTGGACTGACCTTATGGGTACTGAATTATTTTTCGTGTTTATAACACTAATTGCTAGTTTTGTGGCCAAGGCGACTGATTCTGGACATCTGGGTCCATTTCTGATGCCTACCACAGATTTATAGCCTTGATAAATACGTAGGAATCTCTTTATCTCAGTCTCTGTTTCACTGATTTTGGAGAGAAATAGCTCTTCTCTTCCTTAGCTGTCTGCCTTGTTTGTATTTTTTTTTAATTCACTGTTGGAGACTGGGATTTCCTTGCTATCAGTTCATTTTGTTTTTCTGAGAACGGTCCAGAGTCTGCAAAACTTTGCAGTTAGGGTTTTACTTGGCTTCGTGTCAAAAACCGTACACCGATTTTACATGAAAAGATTCTAGTTAGGCAGGAGGTGATAAAGCAAATTGGAGTTTGGCAAGGATTCTGGGGCTGTTAAATGCCATCAGATCTCTTAATGATCGCAAGTGCTGGGACGGCTACCTTTGCGCCCTGTCCAAGAGGAATGGCCGTAGGGCTTGGGTGTGCAGATTGGAGGACATCTGGTACAACCTACTGGGATATATTTTTCTCAAGAGTCAATGAAATTCTTAACTGCTACCTAATCGTACAACCCTAACGTTTCAGTCCCAGCCCTTCTGCACACGTGGATGTCTCGAGCTTTTCCTAACGTAGTTCCTTCAGGCTTGCAGTGTGCAGCCCGTGTCCAGTTCGCTGTTTAGCTGTGTTTGGGAGACAGCTGAGTAGCTGGGACTTCTGTATCTATTGCCCTGTTTCCTTTCACAGCTGAAAGCTCCCTTTCCTGGCTGGTTTAGAGCTTGCTCGTGGTAAGAAATGCTCGTGTTCTGCAGGCGTGACCCGGTTCTACACCTGCCATTAATAACAACTCGGAGTTACCAGCTTTTGGCTGCACATGTTGGACGACGACAAGGAATTAATCGCAGCTAGAGGAAGTAGGCAGCTGGCACAATCAGCTGGTAAGGGAATGGTTTCTGGATGGTTCGTTTAGATTCCACCTCTACATCCCACACTCAGGTTGGATGGGTAAGTGAATTCCGTTCAGCTCATCTAAGGGACCGTTCGGCACTTTGTTTTGGCGAGCATCCAGCCCTCCATCACTGCCTCTCCATTGGAATGCAATCAGCATTCCAGCTGGAGTCTTGTATCGGTTTCATCCTGATGTTTTTCCCTGCCTGACAGTACGATGAACTCTGTTGGACTTCACAAAGCATTACCAAAGGGGAAGAGTAACATGCTGAAATGAACCGGGACTCTCAATCCATTGGGATTGAGCAAGCGCAGCTTGCTCATGAGCTCAGCTCGTATCTCATGAGCTTGCATCTAAAGAAAACTGTCCTTCCAACTTGTGGCATCTATCCATGAATAGCTGATCTCGTGGGAGATTTTGAAGTGGCGTCCTTTAATAAACCTGCTGTTGGAAAGTCACCTCTTTGACAGCTGAAGTAGTCAATGGGTTTATTTATGTGGGACGCTCAGGAAAGTGTGAATTTAATGAAATGACCTAGTTTAACTCGACCACAGTTAAATTACATTGAACTTGTGTGTAGGCCACCTAATTCATAAGTAAGCAGTCTAAATTTGCTCCTGTAATTGGTTTGACTTTCGAAGGTTGCCGTTGCTGGTTGTAGTTGTGATACTTTCTGTGCCTGCCTGGAGCCACAGACACACGCTCCTTCCCTCCAGCCTCAAAGTCGGAGGCGAGGACTCGGAACCGGGATTTACATCTGGGATTATTATCTGGGATTTACAGCCGGCAGATGACCGCGTGTGTGGGAAGAGACTTGGTTTGGTCTCCAGTTTTGCTTAGGCACGGTCAGCGCTACAAGAAAGCAGGATCTTATTTTTATGAAGCAGATTCCCAGACTCTACAGGGAGTTTAAGCAAGCTTTTTCCCTGTTCCGCCCGCCTGAATCTTGCGAACAAGAGGAAAGTGGGGCGGGGGGGCTCCCCCTCCGTAACATTTCTGCCGTTGACGCTGCAGCAACATTAGCTGCAAACTGCCAGCTTGGTTCTCCACCACTTTCGCAAGGCTGCACGCTCATTTTGCACAAGTACCGAACATCTCTACCGGAGGTGAGAAGCGGGGAGAAATCAGATGCACGGCACACTTTGTAAAGCTTGCTCTTCCTTAATCCCCTAACCCAATTTGCTGCTGCCTTTAATATACCCTCTGCATTGGCAGCCGTGTGAGAAAGACTGAATACTAAAGGAAGAAAAACCTCAGTTCTGAGTGTAATGCTTTTCTAGATTTTCTGCTTTTGGAAACTCAATAGAAAAGCACAGGGCTAAGAAGATTTCTTTAATGTAGGAGAGACTTTCCAACAGAATGATAAATAGGTCTCACTTCTCCCATTCTCTGCTACAAATCAGAAACAGCTCCCCCGGAGCTAATGATGTACTGGCAATATACTGTATGAAAGGGGGATTTTGGCACTTGGGTTTTGCTGGTTTTTAATTCATGCAAATGTTTTAGACTCTGGCAGGTTTTAACCCTCTCAGTTGGACTGTATTTGAGGTGTGTCGTGGCACATTTGTGTGTGAGACCTGTACGCGCGAGAACTTTGTGGGATCACAGACCTCCCTTTTAAATACCGAGGACAGACCTTGAACTGGTGTTAAACGGTGTCAGTCCTTTGATTTGGATGGGTGCTGATTTACACCACTCTCGTCTCTGAGCTGGCAGTGAGAACTTATGGGCGCTGTTTCTCATTTTCTGGAAAAGCACCTTTATATTCCTTTGGCAAAAGAGAGCGGTCCTCGCCTGCCGTTTGTCTCCAGTTTGCTGTAAAGTAGGCATTCGGAAGGAGCCAGGCGCTTGCTTTCTCTCTTAACATGAAGTAACAATTTCTGCTTATTCGGTTCGTATTTGATTGCGGGGAGTGGCTGCTGATGCCGTTTCCTGACCAACTCTGTTAAATTCATTTATGACAAAATACTTGTTTATATTATGCCCCTCAAATCCAAGCCTGGGCGTACCCACAGGCGTTACTGACGTCTCGGAAATCTGGGTTCCTCTTTATAGCTTTCACTCCTCAAACGACTGTCTTCTCAGGGCTGAGCCTAAAAAGAGGCGAGGGAGAGAAGATTTAGTCTGTTGCTGATGTTGGTTGGAGGCATCTGATTTAAAAGAAAGCACAAGAAACTAGTGGGCTTTTATGATGGAAGAAGCCGCTATGGGATGTTAAGATTTCCTTACTCAATAGGTTAGGCATGGGGTACGTGGTGGCTTCTCCCCCTTTGCAAGACACCCAGTGTTAATGTGTTGTAACCCTCATCCTGTAACTCCAGATGTTCTCTCTTCTGACTCATTTTTCTGAAATTAGTTGAGCTCTTGTTTTTCATGATTTCTGAATAAGATGTTGAAAGAAACTATTTTCATCCTAACGCTTTGTTAAGGGATGTACAGGAATTTTCGTTCTGTTTTCTCTAGGGTTTATTTCATCATACTTCTCCTCTGTTCCTAGGTATTTTCCTCCTTTCTGAGATAAACAGTAGTGATCTTTTCATTATCTGTAACATTGGCATTAAAAAAAACCAGACTTTAAATCATCCTATAAAATGTAATAGAAAATGTTGGCTGTGCTATATAATTCTGCTGGAGAGCTTCTAAACCCTATAGAAAGGTTATCATTTTCTATAACAAATACAGACTGTTAATGCACTCTCTGCAAAATCCTATTGGGCTTCATTCCTATTAAATTCCGTAGGACTGAAGATGCCCCTAAGGATTATTCTGATAACAGCAAGAGACCATTTTGCTGGGTAATGCGTCTTTAGCTGGGCTGTTTCCAAGCTTGCTTTTTTGCAATTATCTGGTAAAACTTTATCACCCTTCTTTAATTTCTCAGCTGTCTTTCCCATTCTGAAAAATGCTGATGAGATCTCTCTTTCTGAATTTCAGATTACAAGGCTGTCAGAAGTGTAAATATTTCATAGGTGATGATTTGGCTTTCCAATAAATTAGCGCTTCTTGAAGTCCCCTTTTGGGCCAGGTTGATAAAACGTTGTCAGATATTGTACCAGCACGTTGCGTCCGCAGTCGCCGCTCTGCCTTCCTGCTGCGGAAACGTGCACGGATCTAACAGCGCTTTGCTTTATTTTGTGTCTCTGGGTGGTGGCCTGAAGGATCCCTTTCGTGACATGTTTTCGTAGGGGGTGAAGGAAATGCGATGTGTTGACACTTGCGATTTCTCCCTGCTGCGGTGCAAGTGCCGGTTCGTGCCTTCTCTTTTGGTAGCGAAGGGCTTGGTGTACCCTTCTTCTCAAGCTCCGAGGTGCCCCAAGCTTTGGAAAATGGGGGCAAGACCCAAGTAGACTACTTTAGATCTGTCTTAAATGCTCTGACTCGTTCCTTCAGCAGTATCACCATCTTCCCCTATAAAGGGAGCTGAGGTTCTTTGCAAATCCACTGAGTTTCACCTAAATTAGATGCCTGAAGTATCCATGATGTGAAACCCTTCTCCGGCGATCTCAGCGGTGGTTCTGCCTAGGCTCACACCGCACGACATCTTTTCAAATGAAGCGAACATCAGGACGTAATGGGCCTCGCTGGCAGTCCTCTGTGTGCCATATGTTGAGTGCAGCTGGTACGCGGCACCACCACTGAAGCAGGTAATTTACTGCGGGAAGAAGAAACAGACTGCGCGTGCCAATTTATCAAGGTTAAAAACAGCGGCGATGAAGACACCGTGGAAAGGGATGGCGTAGAAAGATCTGGACGCTTTCTTCTGAGAGGGAATAACTCTATTGACACTTCCCACCATGGTTCTGTGGGGACCTGATTTAGTCCCCCAAGGAGGGAGGCGAGGGCTGCACTAAAGCCTATAGGATTCCAGTACATTTACTGGAGATGAGAACTCCATCTGTTGCTCCAGACCTTGGCATCATCGCCAGTTTTGTTTGGGTTTGTTTGGATTTTTCTCAGGGACCTGTGCGTAAAAGAGATGAGCTATATCTATGTGTGTGAACTTGAAAGGGAGAAGACAGATTTGGATCATAGTCTTACCTTGGGAAACAAAAGTGTGATGCGCTGATAAGATGCAGCTTTGTGTTCCTTCTGTAATCCGCGATGTGAATGTTTCCTGTATTTACTCAGTTGATTAGCTCGTAGGTTAATTGAAGTGGGGACCGTCTCTTCCCGTGTGGGTGTGTTTGGCCTCGGGGGACCCCAGTCCTCCCTGCAATGTCTGTGCTCCGTTGAAGACCAGATTTATTACAGTTGCATGAAATAATGGATTTCATCAAACATCCAGTTTCATGAGGGTGCTCTTTATTCTCTTTCTAATTTCCACAGCAGTGAACCCCACTTTGTATCCTCGTGTTGCCTTGCTGAAGTAGAAAATCAGCAGTTGACCTGGATGTAAAATGTAAGAAACAGCAATATATTTCCTCAATGATCATGTCTAGCACCTTTCAAAAGGTAAGCATGTCTAGCACATGCTTACCTTTTGTTCCCTGGGTAGGCTGAAATATGTCTGAACACCTCACACTGTTATTAAGGCGCCAGCAATAATGTAGAGCAACATGACATGATTAGAATAAATCTGAATGGAGTGTGTTAGGAGAGAAGAATCATCATTTCTCAGAAATATCATTAAAAAATCTTATTTCATGCAATATTCTCATCCAAGGTACCATGCTAGCTCATTTTGGCACATTGGAAATGAATCATTGGCTCCGATTGTCTAGTCTAGGAATTCCCATATATCAACAGCCTTCTAAGAAACTGCAAGAAACACAAGAAAGCAAAATTAACTTTCAGAGACCCTTATTCAATCCTCTGTACCTAACGTAGAGGAGATTAGGGATTTTGTTTCCCTGGCCAGACCCTGGGATTTTTTTCCTTTGATCAAAGATGGCCAAACAACAGCCTAACACAGTATGTGTCAGGATCTTTCATAAAGCCTGATTTTCTCTTGCAAGATAATCTTACTTCTTCATTAGGAGCTCGATGGCTATTTTGGGCTGATGCCCAAAGGAAGAACACTCACCGCTGAAAAGAACAAACCTGCATGGTCTCAAACACAAAATTTGTTACTTAGTCCGTTTATTGGCTTATCGACCTTGGCGGCAACAAAGGTTTTTTTGGAGAGGACTCCCTTTTGATTCCTCCCCCCCACCCTTTAAGTCTAAAGCACCGCGTCCGTGGGCTAATATCCCGAATTGATGTAAAATTGATTCCATAACCTTTGGGAGGGAAAAAGAAAAAAAAAAAAAAAAAAGACTTTCACAAGGGTAAGAGGAAGCAACTTAACAAAACCAGGTAGACAATACCACGCCTTCCCTCCCCAGATGTAGCTACTGGATTCTGTGGGTTCAATTTAATACGATTAACTTCATCTAGGGGGATGTGCATCATTTGACAACTAAGATGCGAGGCCCTGTAGTGGCTCTTCTAATCTAAAAACAAAGACGGAGCTCTAGGTTCAGGCCTCTGGCAGAGATTAGCTAGCAAAGGCATCAGGACAGAGCCCACAGCAAGTTATTTAATCATCCCCCCCCCGACTCATCACCTTTATCCGAATGGTTGGCGCTTACTTCTGGAACAGCCATTTTGTTCCTTCCTTCAAGACAGTTTGGGTTCTTTTATTCCCCTTTTCTCCCCCACTAACTAAATCATATTGGACATTTCACGCTGAACACACTGCTAGTCTCTAAAATATCAAATGCTTTATCCCTAGGAGCCCCCTAGGAGTTGCTTTTTTTAATGGATTAACTATGACAGGGACTGCACTCCCACAGTTTTCAAAATATACAATAAGTATATTACATACTTTTAAAGCTATAAATAAGATTTATACACAACCCATGGGGATTTTCCATTAAAACTTCATAAATCACATTGTACATTATCCTTTTTAATCCTCAGCCTTGCAGTGTTAGTCACCAGAAAATATATTTAACCCTGTATAAAATTCATGATAAGCACGTATAAAGAATGTTAACGAGAGCTTTTATATGCTCAGTATTTTCTTACCCTAATGCTTTTTTTATTATTTTTTTTTTCCTGGCAATTATTTGTAATAGTACCAGTTACCTCTTGACCCCTTTATTAGCTGAACACCCAGGTGCTCTGCCTAGAAGAGGTCCAGCACAGCCCAGCGGAACGAGCTTTTCCCGCGTTATCCTCGCTTTAACCGGAGGGTTCCCTGTTGTTTGGTGCTCGGAGAAGGCGACTTTCGGATTCCGCGTCTCATTCACTCTCGCCCTCCAGATGAAGCTCTTCCTTTCTGGTGAATGGCGTAGGAAGAGGAGCGCTGATCTAATTGCATCCTATGGAACTGCCTTCAGTTATTTGGCCTCCTTCATATGTGTCAGAGGATTCAGAATAGCGGAGGCTGCCGTTGTCTCTGCCCCCTCGGCAGTGGTGTTCCTGAAGGGATATTTAATTCCCTTTTACACCCTCTTAATATTTGGGGAACAGAGCAGAAAGGAGGCTCTGTGAGGTAGGATCTGGTCACTTGAACCGCTGAAGTGAAACCTCTGTTGTCTCCGTGTGCTCCTCTCTTTGGTTCCAGAGGAAGGAAGGCGCTCGAGCGTAGGACGGGATGCTCTTAGCCCTCGAGCTTTCGTGACGTTGCAGACCCTCCACAGCAGTGTTGCTGATACCGAGAAAGTGTGTCTGTGTGAGAACCAAATCATGCTTGGGATTTTCAGTTTATATAGGCGATTGTCAGTTGAAAGCTTTAAAGGGCTTCGTTAGATGAGGATTCATTGAAATGCAGCTGTTAGTACGTGGGGGGGGTTAACTCACGTATGTGGTTTTTCCTCTGTTGACTAGAAGGTGAAGGCGATGTATCTATTCCCATCATATATACACATAATTTTAAATTCACAGCAATTTCACTAAGATAAAAATGGAATTGGCTGTGCCCTGGTCTCAGCTTCATCAGACAAACCGAAAGCAGTGGGTCCTAATGAGGTGTTCTCCCAGATCTGTTGTTATCTCTGTGATTATGGAGACTTTAAGTGAACGTGGGGTTTGTCTTTTCCACGGCTGAGCAGACGTATCTGGTCGTTACAGACATAAAACAGAACAGAACGGTCGAGCCTCTGCTCTGGCCTGCGGATACCCTGTGAAAGGAACCGCTTGTCCTTATTTTAAAAGGTCTTCACAGCTTGGTCCTGCGTGCGCTGCCATCTCTGGTGCTCTGCCTGGTCATCCATCCGTGCCCTTCCCAACACACATGCCGGCCTTTCTCAGCAGCCCAGTTTCTCCGTAAATGCTTTTATCCTCTCTGCAAAGACCCCTTGCAGGGATCTAAAAACCCCACTCCACCTCTTTCCTTCTGCGCTCTCTCGACACCTCTCCGGACAGCCCCGTGACGGTGCCTGGTTCGTTGTTCTCGCATCCATAATCCCAAGGTGGGTGAGGAAGACTTTGGCCCAACTTTTGCCCCGCTCTGGTTTCAGGTGGCTCGGGAAGCCGTAGCTCAGGTCTGCGCTCCCAGCCGTGGTAATGGGGCAGCCACAGCAGCAGAACTCCTACACGAGGCAAGGTTGTTACCGGAGCTCTTGGCTCCTGGTTGCCCACCACGCTCGCCCTGAGCAGGGCTGGGTTAAGCTCTGGATGCAGCATAGCTGTACTCGCTCAGCCAGGAGACGAGTAGCAAAATCAGAGCCCTTTGGGCTTTGCCGCTTAGAATCGGTGTGGCATCGCGGTGTGGCATTGCAATCCCCGACTCTCCCTACAAAACCCTAAAACCTGGCCGGAATCATGCAAGTTCTTTCTTCGCACGGTCTATGGCTATTTTCCATGATGACAGTGGCAACAATTCTTCTACAGCAGGAGCTGGTGGCTTCAGGGCCTTTTTTGGGGTTGACCTTTTCATGCGTCAGTAAAGGGGATGAAGCTGTAGTGAGAATCTACGTGCGAGGGATGACAGAGCATCTGGCTGCCTGTGTCTGCTTGAAACACTGGAAATAATTGTCTGTTGTGGCCTTGTACTTCTCACCCCAACTACCTGTTGACTGGTTTTAGCCGTTTTCTCCTCTTTTTGTGCATTTAGGCTGTAGGCTCTGTAAAACCAGGACCATCTCTTCCAACTTGGAAAAGTGGAAGGGAAGGATGCGTGCAAAGTAGAGGCGATGCGCAGTCTTAGTCCTCCGGTGAAACGTGATCGCCTGCAACGTGATGTACGAGCAAACGTGTCGCTTCCGTGTGTTTAATGGTGTCGGGGAGGATGCTGTACAGAAAATAATGGCAATGTTCTTGAACACCAGGATGCTTTTAAAACACTGGAACATGCAGTGCGGCCGCCTCCCCACCAGGAGCCACTGGCAATCTGACTTAATTAACAGATCCCTTCACGTTTTACAGCAGGGATGCTGTTTTGCAGAAAAGCATCATCCTTGGTGCTAGGAAGAGTGTTGCCTCAGCACCGCAGAGACAAGCAGCAATCTGGATTTTGCTTCAGAGGCTTTTAGAAACAAGCAGCTCTGATTAGCTTATTGCCAGCCCAGCCAAAATAATACTTCATCAGGCTTGGAAAGCTCCGTTAAGGAGGAAGGCAGGAGGAGCTTTCTTGTTTTACAGGTGTGCTGGAGGACGGGCGGTTATTTCATAGCAGAGGATGGCAGCCTAGATGCCGTGGTGATGGGCGGGGTAGATCCTGCCCTGATTTAGATGGCAGGGGTGGACTTGCATGGTTATCCTCAGCTGAGTGGCAACTCCTGTTTTGACTGGTTCTGTCAGAAAGCATGCCTCTATCTGATCAGGTAAATGAGTCTTTTCTCACCAAAGGCAAACAAGGTCGAGATTGTAACAGTGAAGTTCATTAAGGACTAAAGAGCAGAACCATGCTAATAGGGACTATGCCGATACCTGTCCAAGACAACCTGCGGTCTAAAGATGAGATGCAGTCTAGAGATGAAAGCAGCAGCTGAGTTGTGGAGCGATGGGGTTTTTTACTTGAAAGAGAGAAACTGGGGCGAGTATAGAACCTGTTTGTGCCTATCTTTAGCAGGAACCCTTCTGTACTGATCTACAGGGCTGGTTTAATCACTGTGACAGTAGTCTGGGAATGGGTAGCCAAAATCACAGCAGGAGAAGTTCCTATGGGGGAGTTGTTGAGTGTCTGGTTGTGCTCCCATCATAGGTGAGGGACGGGATTCCAGTGCGATGCGGGAGACGGCAGAGAAAACGAGAAGGTGACACTGGGAGATGCTGGTCTGCAGCACAGTACCTATTAGCCGAGAAGACATCTATTTGTATGGAAGAAAAAAGTGACGTATCTGCCTTAGCTTTACAGAGCTGTACGTCAGTTCCTGCTCAAAGGTGAGAAGGTGGCTTAGAAGAATCGTTGGCAGTCGGTAGCGTGGTGGGAAGGGAGCCAGCGGATGTCACACTGGGCGCACCACTTGAGAAGTACTGGCATTCGTGCAATGGCATCTGCTTAGGCAGCCCATCAAAAGGTGCCAGATGCTGCCTGTGCAATAATAGCTTCTCTGGTTTGGCATTTGTGTCCTACAATTTACAGCTCTGCCTCGTAAATGTTGGGAGGGGACAGCCCCATGGTGCTGAGCAGAAACTCAACTCGGCTAGGTGATCTCTGGTTGGAGGTGTCTCCTCTGATCCCAGGTAAACTCTCTCCCCATCTACAGAACCACTTGAGATCTCTGGAGATTCCTGACGTCGCTTCCGTGGCTTCAGGATTGTCATGACCTCGGTGCATTGGACCAATTTGTTCAGCGTTTAAGTTTGGGGGGAGCGATCTTTTGATTCGTAGATCTTGCACGCAGGAAAGCGGGTTGATTTACAGGGCAGCTGGTGGGAACTCTGCCCTTGTCATCTGCCTCCATCATCTTAAGTTTTAGAGGCAAATTCGCAGAGGCTCTCTAACACCAATTAAAGAGGGACAAACGTTGCAAGGCCACGTAGTGGTACCTGACTCCGGCTTTCCGTTGCCTTTGTGAAGAGGGAGTCACTGGTTTGCCAGCTCTTTTCTTTCCCGCAGTCCAAGAGTAAATATCCCTGAAAAATACAAACG
This sequence comes from Cariama cristata, assembly GCF_000690535.1. Lineage (NCBI taxonomy): Eukaryota > Metazoa > Chordata > Aves > Cariamiformes > Cariamidae > Cariama > Cariama cristata. The sequence continues at coordinate 92,306 of NW_009601891.1, read as the reverse complement.
TGCCAAAGACGGGAAAGAACGGATACATGTCAAAATGTCACATTAAGCCAGATCAGTATCTTTCACCCATTTTAAAGATCAGGAGGACAGAGGTACCTCCATTAGGATAAAATAGGTTGTTCGGCTTGGATTTCTTTTTTGATTTACCCTATGAAAAAGTGTGGGTATTGTCTCCACTTAAAACAGTGTAGGGCAAAAACATTTGGTTTTATGCACTGACATTTCAAAGGTCAGAAAATTCATATTTGTAATTTGTAGTTGAATTTGTAATTCATATTTGTGTAATACTTGAATGTACTGGTCAGATATTTGTGACTCATGCTGCAACGGCAATATTTTCCCTTTGGGATCTGATGCAGGAAACTAATATGGCTAATGAAGAACTTAGAGGGCTAATAAGCCCTAAATCAGGCTTCCCAGCCTTTTAATTATGCTACATAATTATTGGAGATTTGCCATCATCTTTTTAATCTGGTTGATTAATAGGTAGCTTAGCCAATCCACATAGCAACCTATTTACACTTCATTAATGATTGACTATCAGCTGAAAAATTACGGAGGCATTGGCTAGGCAGAAAAAAAAAAACAGTTGCTTATTTGTGTGAAGCACATTTATCGCGTGAGTCAGACCTCAGCAGAGGTTGAGTTTGGTTTCTTGCTTTTAAGAGCTCAGGAGGTGGTCTGTTTGTCAGCCCCGGCTCTCCCGAGAGAATCGGAGACACCCCAAGTACCTGCAGGAGGGGCGAGATGTTAGAGCAAGAGG
>NW_009601891.1:91247-91524 GCF_000690535.1 Cariama cristata | reverse complement strand
AGCTGCTGCGACCGGTTTGGAGTGAAGCCCAAAGGCGGGCGAACCCTGGTCGGGATGGGATGAGAGGAGCAGGGACGTGACCGCTGCTGTGCCCCGGAATGCGCTGGTGGTCCTACGGGAGGGACTACTGGTCCTTCAGCTCCTCTGGCTTTCTTCTCCCCACCCTTAAATCTGTGCCTCCTACCGACCCGTTGAAAACCCTACGTTTCAGCCTTTTGCAGGGCTGGGGTTTAACTGGCTTCTCGGCGAGTCCTTTCGGGAGCGGATGGGTTTGTCA
>NW_009601891.1:82982-91206 GCF_000690535.1 Cariama cristata | reverse complement strand
GAGCCTCTGCGGAGCATCGGGCTGCGCCGGGTAGGGGTCTGGAGGGTCCTGGTGGATCCCTCTGCTGCTCTCAGCCCGCAGCCTATCTGTGACCTAAAAAAAACCCTGGAAATTCTTTTTTACTCTTTACAAGAATCAATTTTTCCTTTTTTTTTTTACATACATGTATATGCCATTTGGAAGAATTCAGAGCCAGTGTTGAATAAACCTGCTTTTTTGTGACTTTGAGTGGTACAAGGAGGGAATGCTTTTGTTTTTATACGAGAGTTCGAATGTGTTATTAGATGCAAGGTTTAAAATCTGTATCTTGCCAGCAGTAGAACTCACTACTGTTGTGCCTGATCCTCAGCTAATACGTGCTTTGGTACTTCTGCTGAATTCATTTGAGCTAGGCTGCTCTGAGCGGATCTGACCCATCTTTTTTAATGATACTGCCTGGTTTCTTATTTGTATATATATTGAGTTCTACTTTGAAATCACATGTGTTTTAAATTGTTATGTGTGCTGTTTAGGGATTGTGAGAGACTAGCACACTGTGATCAAAAAGATTAGGATTTTAATACCTTCTCCACCTGTATCCCTCTTTGAACAAAGCGTGCCAAGGTAATTACATCTCGGAAAATATTTTTGTGCTGAATAATTCAGTTGAAGTGGAACCTACGCTCTGTGCAATTTGCTGAGCTCTCTGCACTGCTTGGATCCTGGTGGGGCTGGAGTAACGCGTTTGGCCTTTGCATAGGAATTTCTTTGAGCCTCACCACCGCTAGGAACGTCAACGTTTCATGAGCACGTTTCGGTTTTCTCCAGCGGATTAGTTACTTCCATCTTTCTCCTTCACTGGAGGAGCTGGAAGTCTGTGACGCCAGCTCTGTCATTCATTCTGCGATCAGCCCGGTAAACCACTCAGCATTATTTTTGACTACTGATCATACAAGCTGTTCTGGAGCAAAAACTTCAGCGCGGATATGTTTTAAAACATTGCCGCTATGCATATTCGCATGTGCCATTTTAAAATTCCCCTCCCCAAGACATTTTTGGCAGTGAAAAGCCAACCACCGAAATGTTCGTAGGAAGCAAACATAAGATGTGGGCATGCAGGCAGGGCTGAAATGCATCTCCTTAACCGTGGCAATGAGAAAGTATAAAACGTTCCTTTTGCGTTTTCTCTGTAGAGCTGGCCATCTCTGAGCTCCTCCGCTTGCTTCTGACCTTTTCCTTCATGTTTTCACCTCTGGCTGAGCATCCGAAGTGTTTGCTGTCCCAGAACAAGGGTTATGAACTGGTAATTCCCTATGTGTATAACATCCCGTGTGCATCGATGTAAACAGCTGTTGATCTTTATCAACCATAAGACCAAGGGCTTCCCGCAGAACGTGGTCATTTTAACTGCTTGTTCGGGGTGTTTTCAGGGATTTTTGCTTGTGTCTCCTCTTCTGCCATTTGTTTGGGTGCAGATCCTCCAACGATGGTGTGTTCGGTTAACGCCGCGTAGTTCGGCTCAGTGATGCCGGCAAAGCTCAGCGACAGACAGAGCAGAGGCAATCTTGCCCTGATCTGCAGAGCTCTCTGTCGAGCAAGGCATTTTTATTCTTTTTCAAGAGCAGTTTAGATTTGTGGGTCTGGTTCTTGGCTCAGTCCCTAGCTTTAACAGCTCTTTGGATAACAGGTAAGACTTGAGACTCTCTGTTCGAATGGAACCAAAATTCCAAATAGATATAATTGACCTCCATAATGAAAATGCCTGTCAAATGTCAGCCAGAAATTTTTTTTTTTTTTTTTTTTTTTTTTTTTTTAAAAAAAATGTCTGTATTATGAACCTTAGATGTAAGAGGTTGTGGCAGAACTGCTGACAGGCTCTTAACTGTAGTGGCACAAGAACAACAGTATAATATAGTGTGACAGAGAAATAGATTTTTCCATGTACAGGATATGTATGTTGGTAGAATAGGTTGGACCAAAATTACCACACAAAATTGATTAGATCATCATGTAATGAGAATCATAATTTTAGTGGTGGCTTTTTGACATGATCTTGACAACATAATTAACCTGGGAGATGTTGAGGCAATGAAAATAGAGAAGAAACCTATGTAATTATTGGCAATAAAATATAAAAAATGTTACAGAACAATAAAAAGCTTAATCTTTTGCCTTCCTAGCATATTATCGTAATTGCGCCTTTTAGACCATTGCCCCGAATCCCGTTGCTGTCCTAAATTTGAAACTTTTTTTGAAGAATCATATTCTGTATATTGCTTTGCATGTTCAGAATTGCAGGCAGGCTAATCGGTGGCTTTTTACCACGCCTAGTTAAATTACACAGCTGTTTGGAGAATTAAGTAATGTGTATTATTAAGGAAAAGGTGAAATTAGGTAAGCAATGCTCAATGAAGAGGAAATTATATTACTCATAACCGATGGTCTTAATGGAAATGTGTCCGTAAAGTTGCAGTATGACTTGAATCGCCACTTTTGGCAACTGAAATATGTAGCTTTTAATTACCCTGATTTAAGTCAGACAACGGATTCGCGTGTATTATATTTTTATTATTGTTTTTCATCTCTGCTCAACATTGTAATTTTATAGAGTATCTTCATAAACCTTTCTTCTGGCTGAATAAATACCTGTTAATGCTCTCTAAACATACTCTACATAGGGCATTTGTTGTACAGAAAGTTGAGCAAATAAGTGTCCCAAATGTTTGTTTTCACCTTCCTTCCCTCCACGGGTGCATTTTCTCCTCTGGGACAGCTTTTAGGGGCTCCACGGGGAGGGAGAGATACTGCTTCCAGTTCTTGTTAGCCCTGCAGTCTCTTTAGTCATGGACACCCATACGAAGGAGGGCATTTGCAACGTCCTTCGTCTGTTTTGCACAACTCGGGTGGAAGGGAATACAGAAGATACAGATCAGTAGGACAGGATTGTTGCACGGTCCGTGCAAACTTCTGGATTTGGATTCAGGGAGGTTTGGCGTCAGGTTTTCAAAGGCTTTCCCAAGGTGGTACTTCAGCCTTTTCGGCTCTCGGGTGTGGAGTAAACTCTTAAGACCTCTGTAAAAGACAACATTGAGAACCACCACGTCTTATCCATGGATAAGCCCCATCGCTGTAGTCTACAGAAAGGATGAATCGAATTTCAATCCTACAAATTCCTGCCTTTGTAAGGGACAGACCGCATTGTGCCACGCTGACTCATCCTTAAAATCACAGCCCCTGTACTATTTAGGATACAAAGCTGGGCTTCCCTGTGGTGGTACCTACGGAGTAAGGACAATGAAACCTCCTCCTTCGCCCAGCAGATCAGGGTAAAGCCTTTAACAGCTGGGAGGAGCTTGACTAATACGATGGGTAAGGTAGGTTCATGGTGGATCTCCTTCTGATCTGTTCCCGTATATGACACAGATTAAAGGGGATCTTCCCCTATTTCCTATCCCACCCCAGCTACCTGGTGTTCTCCGTGGCCTTTGGGGAAGGAGAGGGGAAAGTCTAAGGCAGTTCTGCCTCTGATTTGATGGAGAGTGTAATGTTTAACCTGTACGAGCAACCAGCTGTCGGCAGACCTCACTGTACATCACGTTGTAATGCAAACTTAATCAGCTTGAAAAGTGCTGCTAGCACAATATGTGCCACCTCTTCAGCCTATAAATAATAGCGAATGACTAGGCTAGCTATTTTTTTAATCATGAGCACAGGGTGAAGTTAACCCCTGCATGGAGGAGCCAGCATAAGGATGACTTGCAAAAATAGGGGTTCCTAGGTCGTTTTTGCTCTGGTCCTTTGCACAATGTCAAGATGCTCTAAACACCCTTTTTGCTCCTCTCTCTGCCTTTTGTCTGGTGATCTCAAAGCACTCCGCCGTAGGAATCAGTTAAGCCTCAGAACATCCCCAGGAGGTGGACAAGGGAGATCAATTCAGCCGCCGCTGAGCAGAAAAATCACAACTGCCCAGAAGAACGCGTGACGCAGAAGTCGGAAGGGATGCGAGCCCTGCCCAGGGACCAGGGATGCTGCCTCAGGAGGGGTTTTGCTAACGAACTGCTCTGCGCAGTTGGTCTCGGTTGCAGCAGGCAGGCAGGAGGATGCAGGGGCAAGTGGGGATGGAGGTGTGAGTATGTGGATTTACATTGTTGGATTTCTGGAGGTCATGATGAGCCCCTGGCTCTGCACCAGGGCCATGCCAGCCGATGTCCCCTGGCCAGCAGCGTGAGGAGTGTAATACGCTTCAAGCTGGAAATAGCTAAGTGGGTGGGGAAACCTGTGATGAGCGCTAATGACTGACTAAAATAGTGTGTATATCCACCTGATGCGTTTTTTTTTTGACTATCTCATTGCTTCCCACACTCCACTACCTGAAAAGGTGGTGGTTTAGATTGAGAACATTTGGTGGAAAAGGCTGCCGTATGGCCAGAGCTTTTTAGAGCATCTCACACGATAGGACCCAAGTTCTTACTGCCATTGGGCTTATTTAATAAAAATCAGCGGGTGATGAGGCATTGTGTGATGCCATTAGCAGGTGATGTGCTTTGTGTATGAAAGATGAGGAATTATTGGCTTTTAAAGAAAAAGAATTGGGCAGGTGGTTTGTATATGAAAGATCAGGAATTGTTGGCTTTTAAGGAAATGGAATTGGGAAAAGAAAATGAAGCTGTTGTGAAATGTGCTCTTCTGTCTGTCCTTCCGTTTTCCTGTGAAGGATCTGGCCTCTGTCCTTTCCTTCCAGTGCTTGTGGTAGGAGTCCAGAAGGAAAAGCAGGTCTTTTCCTTACAATTTGAAGGAAAGCGATGCCCCCGGGGTGTCGTCTAGTCTCTTTCTAGCCCCGTGGGGAGAGAGGAGAGAAGCAATCCCCCATCCTCACCAAATGGATGGGATGAAGGATCCAATTATGTAGTCTGTTTTTGCAGCCCTGCGACTCCAGCCTCTCGTGCTGGGATCCAGCCTCTCCGCCTTTGACAGCAGCAGCAGGAGAAAGAGGCACCTGGGGAGCTGGAAATAGAGCTTAAAGCTGAATTTTGTACGTGTTAGCGGGAATGATAAGGTGAGGGGGTGGAAGGAAGACATCACAGAGCCTCTCGTTACATATTGACTTGGTCCCTGGTCCTACCATTAGAACTGGGGGTAAGGAGAGAAGGATTTCCTATAAACATGTGAGATGTATATACACGTACATGTGTTTACACGTGTGTATGAATGTGCGCGTATCTGTTGGGTGGGTGAGCTGCATATATTATTATTAGGGGGAGTGATCTATAAATACATTTTGTAGTCTGTCTGCGCACATTCTGCAATCCATAAATCAGATTTTCAGTGATGTGCAATACAACTGAATATTCGAGATAAATGCAACTTTCAAGCAATGATTTCTAAATCAAAACGAAGCGTTTAAAATTCACTGGCAGCTTTTATAAATCAGTGACCCAGGATGTAAAACCCCAAGCATTGGGATGTGTGTATTTTTAATTTCACCCTGTAAATCACAGCGGTAGGAAGCGAGAGAGAGGGAGAAAGATTGTGTTTCTTACATGTTTATTGGTAGAGGTGCCCTGTGCACAAGGAGAGAGGCTGCATCGTTCCTTCAGCCGAGCTTGAATTTAACCAGAAAAAGCTTTGCAACAAAGCTGTGATACTTAAGCCTGCTTAACTTGTTTTATTTTTAGTTTTCCTGTTCTGTTTCCAGCTTGCAAATATGGTCTGGTGGTGGTTCAACAAACCGGTGTGTTTGTGTTTGAAAAGGGAAGGGTTCACCAGATCCCGGGTCCGCCGAAGGTGACGGCAGCCACCCGCGGAGAGAAGAGCAGCCTCAGCTCCCTACTCATCCGACGAAGGCAGCGAAGCCGCAGCTTTCCTTGGGCTGTAGGAGCTCCCGGGGCGTTGTTTTGTGGAAAAGCAGTCGTTCACACTTGTGTTTGGGATTAGCGGAGGGGTTTAGATGTACCCCTGGAGTGCCTGTGTGCCACGGGAGGTCTTAAGACCAAAAAACGGTCAGGTCTGTGGAGTTTATCTCTCGTCCCAAAGATAAACGACCTGGCTGGCATCACACGTTGGTTTTTCCGTGGCAAAACTTGGTTGATTCCGCCAGTGTAAGTGGAAGCAGGGTTAGGTGCTCTTCAAACACACTCCAGCCTCCACAAGCAGTATTACAAATAAATGTTCAGCAGTTTGAACAGACGAGCTGCGCAAGCGAAAGGCAAATCGGTGTCACTGTTAGGGAATCGAGCAAATAGATGCCATGATCAGTGTTGGCAAAACTGGGCTGAAATTCTTCTTGTGTAACCAATATTTAGTCACAGAATATGGAAACTGAAGCTTACGTTGAATCATAGCGAGGCTCTGTCATAAAATAGTTACTGTCTATTTCTGAATAGCAGCCTAAGTAGATGTATACTGAGATTGGCAGCTGCCTTCCTTGCATATGCTGGGGAAAATTCAAAAGGTTTGGAGGTTCATTTCAGATATTCAAGTTTGTCCTTGGCTTATTTGAAGTGTGAGAATTTTTGAGGTGTATAAAACTGAGCTGTAAATTGAACAGAAGACAGATTTTGTCAGAAGTCGCTGCAGTTTCCCCCTCTTCCCTCATTTGGAGCTAATTGGCACAGAGAAATGACCAAAGATGAAAAGAAGAAACTTGACACAAACACGAAGTTAACATCCAAAGTCCATTTCAGTTTTGGTTTGACTTCTGAGCCTGGGAGTGGATTTGTTTAGCTTGGCCTCAGTACTGAGCAACTCCACAGCACGTCACACCGGAGGAGCTACTAATTCCTTTTTGTCTTAAATTCTATTAGTTTAGCATGAGCTAGAGCCCAGCTGACTTTGGGCAGAGGCTTTTGCCTTGAAATATGTTAGGCTCCGTTATCCTTGAACAAGAATAACAGAGATGGGACGTTACCAGCCTGTTACCCTGCATTGGCCTCTAATTTTGCGTGATGTCTTCCTTTTAGCGTGTCTGTCCCCACGGAGAAGTCGCTGGTGGACTTTCTTGGTTCAGGTTGCCTCCTGGAAATACGCAGGTTTCCAGAACGATAGCAGAAATGCGAAAGCAAGCGCTCCTTTATGCATGGGGGTCTTTATAAGAGCTTCAGAGTGACTGCTTATTAGGGGGGACGTGTAATAAAACAGGGCGATGCATCCTTGAAAGCCCTGTTGCTGCTGGCGGGGAGCGCGTAGGTTTTGCTTCACGTGCGGTTTCTTGTACTGCGGTCCCGACGTGCCGTGCCGTGCTAATACGGGGCTGGATGGACCCTTTGGGCCCTTTGACCTGACAGAGCCACTTTAACAGCTCACTAAAGCGCTGAACTTAAAGGAACTGTGGCTGCCCTGAAGGAGGGTAGTAATATTTCCACTTCAACATTGTCTATCCTAATTTTGAGCAAATCCACCCTGTGATGCAGGATATCCAGATGGTGTCTTTTACACCTCCTCTTCACCAGCTTGGGTGTATCTTAGCACATTCTCCCTTGTCGTCCTCCCTGGCTTTGACAAGACTCAAACCCTGGTTTTTCTACGTTTAGGTCTTGCCAGTGCAGATGGGCGAGATGTGCTTTGAAAGGCCAAAAGATGGCAATTAGGGCTATTTAAAATTAATGACCGTGGTGATTAAGTGGAGCAAAGGAGGCAACAGGAGAGGGGAAAATACCTGCTTCATAAATAGTCAGGTTGGGTTTTTACCGTCTCCGATTAAAATAGATTTTTAAAAAAGTTGTCAAGAGGCAGATTAAAGGTCATGGTGGTAAATGAGGGGACTTCTTTATTGCCTTTCTGGTAGTTGGTAGTCCACATGCCTTAGTGGCTACTAAAGGACACTGGAAAGTTGGGAAATGGAATTTCTTGCTGGTTACAGGTCCTGGCATTACTGTGAGGAGCGATGAACTTTGGGTTATGAGGTCCTGATGGTTGTCTTTCCCTGTTTGTTCACCGTTAGCAAGGAGCTCTGTCGCTGCCGTTAGAGCTGCGATATCCTGGGGCCCTGAGCGAGAGCAAGTGCTGGCCAAACCCTCTGTCGGGGGCAATACCGGTGAACTGGTGATGGATAACTACTTATATCTCTTGCACTGGTGAGAATATAGCATCTAGAATAGACTATAGCATCTAGAATAGACTATAGAGTCTAGAATATGGCATCTTTCAAACCATGAGAGGGTATGTGCGGAAGAAATGGAGATTCAGTTTCTGTTTCCTAAGCTTTTCTCAAGTTCTTTCTTTTACCTGAGACCTTTTTATCATCTTA
>NW_009601891.1:81387-82959 GCF_000690535.1 Cariama cristata | reverse complement strand
GAGCCTTCTAGCCACCCTTGTTTCAGGGTAAATTCAAATGAGACTGGATTAAAGAAGGAAGAACTGGAAAGCTCGATCAACTCCAGCTCCCGAAGAGGAATATATTAAACCAACGTTGATCTCTGTGCCCAAGCTGATGTAACGGAGAGCTGCTAGCTGGCTCCGAAGAGCACAAAACAGTGCGTTTTGTAATCCGTATGCTAGCGGAGGAGGTGTACACAAAAAGCTTGTGCAGCTAGCTGGTGTTTGCGAGGCCAGAGGAATGTCGCGCGGACAGACACACCAACAGGGTGGATCAAACTGATGGAAGGCAGAGCCAGAGGTTTTTAATTCTCTCTCACTGCATTCGCGTTGGTGCCGACTGACAGAGACTTGAGGAAAACCAAGTGCAAGCGATTCCAGAAGGCAGGGATCCTGTCTTTAGCAGGTCCCGGTGGCTCTGCGGGCGTTGCACGGCAGGCTGGCTCCGTAGGCTCTGTCGGCAGCAGCACGGTGCTTCCGCGGCATGAGCGGTCGGCTCCGCCGTCCCTGCGGATGCTCAGCCAAACCTGGAACTGGCAGGGCATCTCTCGTCGGCTGTTTCTTACCTCTGCGTACGGCCTTTGGCCCCTGCCGAGTTCCCGCGGGCGCGGATATGGCCAACTGTTGTTAAAATCTGGTAGGAAGGTGTCAACCCTGCTGCCCTAAGCTGAAAAGCATCCAGCAGCGTTAGCAGTTCTGAATACTCACAACTCTGGAACCAGGTGTGCTAAAACAGAAGGGAGCGGGGGGAGAGAAGTGTTGGGTTTGTCCTGGTTTTTGAGACTTTAAGGTAAACTTAAATTATGTTTTCAACCTTTTCTCTGAAGACTTGGAGGCTATCATTTATCTAAAGAGAAAAAGGGGAGGGGGGGGGGATAATATCCTCAACAATGCTTTCTTAGGCACCAAAGCATGGCTGTATTGAATTGGCAAGGCAACTACTGAATTTTAGGAGGTCTCAGGAGGCAATCAAGAATAGCACAGTGGCCTTTGCCCCCAGGTAGTTCAGTACATCTTCAGAATGCCTGCAACCAGGGCCGAAATTGTGCGGCAGCATAGAAAGTTTCTCTCAGGGGTCCATTTCTGATCCGTTCGCTTGTCCTTTGTCCTTTTCTAAAACCGCACCATTGAAGTTTCCTCTCTCCAACAAAGAAATATCAAATTAGGAAGAAAGATTTGCCAAAGCAGTTAAACTGAGGGTCAACTGTGAGGATCGCGCATCCTTTCGCAGGGAGGAGGGAGAGCCCTATGGCAAGTGCCCAGCTGGGAGCACAGCTCGGCAAGTGCAGCTGGTGGGCACCCAGCAAATGCAGGGCTTTGTGCGAAGGAAGCGGCCAAAAGCCACGGCGCTTTGCACAACGGTTCATGAAGATGGACAGGCAGAAGGGGACCAGGAGCTCTGCTGAGGACAGCATCCCTGTGCTCAGCAATGGTGGTGACACCGGCACAGTCTAGAGCATCCTCATCGTCAGAGACCTCGATGCAGCCTGAGCTGCCGTGGGATGAGGCAGCTCTGCGGGTCTGGGGCTGCCGGGAGTGCCTGGGGCCCCC
>NW_009601891.1:61629-81356 GCF_000690535.1 Cariama cristata | reverse complement strand
AGGACGGGGCAGAGGTGATGGTCTCCGTGCCCGCCGTAGTGTGTTCTGCCACGTGAAGAGGCTGCAGGAGGAAATCAGCGGGCTGTGCCCCATCTGAGATGTGGGGAAATGGAGTGATCAGATCTTTGAGACCTTGCACTTCGAGTCTTGCCTGAAGGCCCAGCTGTGCTGAAGGCGGTGCAGGCAGAATCTGTGCTTAGCCAGCTGGGAAATGGAGATGCCCATCATGATGACAACGGGAAGCTTGTGACTTCTGGCAACAACAGATGCTTTCTCTTTTTTTTTTTTCTTTTTTTTTTTTTATTTTTACTATGTGTGTGGTCAAATTCTGGAAGAGGTTGCCCAGAGAGGTTTTGTGCAGTCTCCATCCTTGGAGATATTCAAAGCCCAGTCGGACAAGATCGTGAGCACCCTGCAGTAGCCGGCCCTGCTTTGAGCAGGGGTTGGACTAGATGATCTCCGATGGAGCCCTTCCAGCCTCAACCATTCGGTGTGATTCTGTGTACGAAAGTGTGAAGTTGGCCACCCTGCTACCGCAGGGTTCGGTGTTATTAGCTAGCTAAAGATGGCTCAGAACTCTTTTGTGCATTATAGTTAGTGGGTTAGATGGTCGGAGTCTGGTTGCCCTGCTGTGCTAAAAGAGTACAGACACTGAGGGGGGAAAGGAAATACTTCTTATCAGCTTAATTTCTGTAATAAATTGCCTGTGTTTTTGGGTGTTTTTTTTTTTCTTGCTGCTAGGATGGGGGCTTAGTTTGAAGTAGAGGTTGACTTAGAATTGTAAGTAATGCTAGACTTTTGTGGATTTTGTTTTTTATACAGATTAGAAAGAAGGAAGAAAGACAGACATGCATCTGGGCTCCTATCCAATTGCATTACTGTCAACCACATCCAGCTGAGAAGGGAAAAGACAGACGTATTGATGGTCACTGAAATGAGATGGAACAAAAGACGACAACCTGAGCAGGGAAGAAAAGGTACTCTTTTAAAATGGTTGTGTTTTGATGGTACATTATTCTGGTCTTTCGGAGCTTTCTGCGTACCTCTGTATGCCCAGTAATCCCCCTTCCTTTTTTCCTTTTTGCCTCAAGGACTTCTTTTTTTTAATCAAAATTCAACTGTACTCCTTTCTTCTCAGCTGTCCTTCATCACAAGCAAAGTGGCACATTTTTAGACCTCTGTAACCTGCAAAAGCCTGCTGCTCTCCCCCTTTTTATGATCTAGAAGATGCAAAGCCCTGGAACCTTAGGGGGTTTTTGGTTGTGTGGAAGAAAAGGCCCCTCGGTTACTTCCATTTGTTGCGTTACGTTTTCTGTATGTGCTTTGTCTTTTGGACGGTTTTTCTGCCGTTATACGATCTGAACTCGCATACTAGAGTGAAAACATAGTTTTTCTTCCCCAGAGTGTGCTCAGTGAGTCGCCAACCACACCAAATTTTGACTGTTAGCTGACTTAGCTGCCTAGACGCAAATGGAGATGGGTCCAGCTGGCGATGTGGTGCCTGAGGGACTTCATACGACCCAAGCCTTCCCGTATGACGTTCCGTTAAATCATTTTGGTTGAGACAATCAGAAGGATTTTGGTACCTAATTTCTATCATGATGGCAGGAACCAGTTGGCTAAACACCTTTAGGATCTGTCAGATGTCCTTCCTTGTTTTGCTGTAGAGATCTTCCAAAATAGTGTGACTTCTGGAATGAGATACAGTCTTGATTCTTCCACCTATCCATTCGTGTTTCTCTCTGTCCATCCGTGAAACAGCAACCCATCCCAGTGCAACAAATGCACGTCTCCAAAACACACAAACTCCAACCACATAGGTCTAGGCTTGGTTTTGGCTACAGTCTGGCGTCCCTTTGATTTGAGTGGATCATGAGCACACGTCAAAGCATTTCAGTCAATAAGGGTCTACGTGGAAATTAGTCTAATGTGGTTTTAACTGTTGGCTGGTTATTAGTCTTTGCCTTGATTTACCTAATTTTGTGTAATGGAGAAATTGATGCCTTCCTTTCTGATGAAAGCTCAGTATTTTATTTATGGAAGTCTCTGAACTGAAAGGTGCTGTACAGAAGTGTAAACTATTATTATTATTTCTCTAAAGCATGTTGTCCGTAACTCACAGCAAATATAGTTTATGAAACATGTTAGCTATGCAGTTTTCATTTTTCATCCTTATTTATTAATGCCTTTTCAGAGCACTTTAGATAAGTATTTGGAAACCTAGTTATAGGAAAGTCGTATTTTGCACGTTGCACTTTAACTGGGAAGAACATTGTTTTCTGATTTTAATCATAAAAATGAAATGCTCCTAATAGAGCGGAGAAACCCAATTTCCTCAAGAAGCATTTGCAGGCTGATCTGGCTCAGATATTCCTGCGATCACAGGAGAGTAATATCTTGGGCATGAGAAAATGTCCTGCAGTATACCTGAAACAAATATAGCTGTACTGGACAATTATGGGTTTAGCATCATTGACTTTCAAGTAGATGGCTAAGATACTCTTTACTGTCCATTGTCAATGATTAACCTTCACAGCTACAGCGCGTTTTCGTTCTGGGTGTAGGGCGTGCGTCAGACGGAGCACAGCGAAGGCAGGCAGCTGAAGAACAAGACCGTCTAGGGCACTGTAGCACGTCCAAGACTTCATGATGACTCTGCCGCGTTGCCGCAGTATTTGCAATTTACTCCTTCCCTCCTCTTCCTCCTCCTAATTATTCCCCACATGACGGCTTATTCACTCGGAGGGGACAAACTGTGTAAGCGCTTTTGAGAGTCAGAGCTGAGCGATGGGCTTAGGCCGTAGCAGCGTGACAAAGTCCTACCGCTGCAGTCCTTTGCTGGGACCGCTCCTAAATGTAAAATAAACACTGCTGGGTGCGGTGGAGTTACCAGGCTGGATTTACGACACAACAGAACTGCAGAGACCAGAATTTATTCTCCGTCACTTTGGAGCGATCAGCTGGTGAAGGCAAGCGGTGCTCATAATGAAGAGCACTGATTTCTCATTTTCTCCTGGATTGAATTCTTTTGTTCTCCTTAGCATTTGTCATTCCTGGCCCCATATTCTGATGTTTGTGCCAGACCTTCGGTTGGCATCGTTCCGCACAAGTCGGTGTAGCTACGCTGGTTTACGCCAGCAGTTGTCTGGGCCCCATGTATATAAAACCATCCTCCAGGTGTAGAAGGGATGCTGTTCAACGAAGGGTCGGGCACAAGAGCATCAGCTTCTTGTGCGTTTCTCCCAGGTTTAGACCGAAACTCAAAGATGCCTTTCGAGACGCTTCCTTGACCCGTTCTCTGACCATCGTGTTTGTACCCGTAATGAACTTGCCGCTGCATTAACTCAAAGTTAACCTGGTTTTGCCGGGTATTGCTATGTGAACCATAAGGAGAGGCAAGGTATGGAGAAAGTACAAGAGCCCCCCACAGAGTTAAGCAGCAGGTTGTTCAGTTCATGGATTGTAGGCAATGGGGTTTGGGGCTTTTTCATCTCTCTGCCCCCACCCCTTCTTCACAAATCTGAACTAACATCACTTGATTTTTCAATATATATGCAAACAAATCACAGCGAGTGATTTCATGGTCAGTGCTGGCAGAGTTCATTTGGAGTTGCGCAGCAGCACATTCCGAGAGCAGGGGGATCCAACATAAAACGATATTGGCAACTTGCAGCTGTAACTGCCGAAGGATTAGGAAGCTTACGGGAGGACTGCAGGTTGCATTATGGGATCAGAAGCAAACAGAAAGCACTTCGGGCAATGCTTTCAAAAATGCGTAAGTAACTTGAGGAGCCTCTGACTTTCAATTAGAGCTGTGGAAGGTTTTTCCACCTGTGAGTTTCTAGCTGGTGAGGAATACAAGTTTGCAGGCACTGAGACACCTCCTGAATTCATCTCAGCTTGACTGAGTTTTTCTGTTTTGGCTGTTTTGAGATGGGTGTTTTAGCTGGGTAACTATCTAATGTCTTGGGAAAACTTTCCACTGATGTCCTTTTCAGTTGCCTACAGCCATTCTTTTTTCTGTTTTCTTTTCTCTGGGGGAAGTCCAGCTCCTCTGTGTGCCTTCTGAGCGCTTCTGTACCGAGGTTTGTTACTGATGCATTTGCCGTGGGTTGGGATGCCTGGGTGCTCTCTCGGTGGCCTTTATGATATGAAGCCCAGGACGTCGTGTCCCTTCCCCGACGTTCAGCTTTGAAAGCAGCAGCGTTTTGTAAGTTGCCAGTGTTGTGGCTTTTTTATTCCTTTCCAGAAGTCTCACTGCAGGATACTGGGCAGGGTCCATCTGGCTCCAGTTTGGGACTTTTTCTTCCTATTTTTAGGTTCTACTTTTGGACCTGTCACTGGGATTTTCATACTTGGGCCATAAGCTCCTTAAGATGGGTCGTGGCTGCTGCTACTGGGTTGTTTGGACGCTGCCTGCCATGAGGGTTTCTTATTGATCAGTCTTAACACATTCTGCCAACCGAATTATTATTACCAATTATGATGATTAGATCTGTATGTGCCTGGGTATCGTTCACCAAAAAATTGGATTATTTCAATCTATCATAAAGAACTCTGAGATTAAAAGAAAACGGTGATTTCTCACTGCAGGGTATTAGTATTTCCATCTATATTGGCATACATCTTTTGCAATATTCACAGAACTTGCGTTCGATCTCTCTCCCATGCGAGTGGCAGTGCTGATGAAGCAAGCATATGTTCAGAGATGGGAAGGTATCTTGGTGGAGTACTATTCCGAGAAGCTGAAATTTGGCTAACAGTAGCACACATTTTGTGTGTGTTTAGCGCAGTAAATATTTATCCTCTGTTTTTAAAGGAACAAAGGCCCAAAGAAAAGGAAGATGCACGTCATCCATATGTGCTGGAGCGTGATTATGGTGCTTGCTTTGGTTCCACCACGTGCTGTTCCCTCCTGCCCCTTTGTAGCTTCACTTTACTTGCAAAATAGCCATTTTGTGTGACTTTAGTTATTGAATTCCATGTTGATGCTCCTTTTGCATACTGATACTTTTCCCTCAAACCTTCCCAATCACGCTTTGATTGCAATTTGTGTTTGCATCACATGTGAGTTCTGGTCGTATGCTTTCCCACTGGTTTTCCTTTTTCTGTCTGAAATAATATAAGAAGCAATAGTTCATTTTTAGAATGCTTGCAGGGTGTTTGTCTTATTGAGTATGATTAAATGAAAACAGCATAATTGACTTGGTGAAGTAAACGCTTAAATCTCCTAATGCCTTAACTCTTTATAGACACCTCGAGTTATATATGGAGTTCACAGCAGTTTGTCCTAAAATCTGAATACTTGGGATGCAACTTCAGCACTATATAAAATTAGGAGATTGCTTTAAACCAGTTAATAGTTCCATACTCTGAGGGCAGTGATTTTCTGGCATTTGCTGCCGCAGGAGGTTGCAGAGGCAAACAGTGTCGGAGGTGCAAACGGGGATTACACAGATTTGTAGAGAATGGGTACATAAATGGGTGCTAGAAGAGCTGTTTGGTACAGTTCTGGGTGCTCTGGGAATGTGAGGGGAACAGACGAAAGAAGGGGCTTGATTTGGACGTTCTGCCTAAATAACATCTCTTATTGCCGCTCGGAGGCAGAACCGGTCACTTCCACTGGACCAGGAACTGGAGCTTGTTGGGTGGGTTTTAAGCTTTTATGTCTGGGATGCATCTCCGTGTAAATAATGTGGTACATCTCTACAGATGTGGTTTTTAAAACAATGCGCATATGGAAAAATTGTCATAGAAGCAAATAATTGTATTGTTTTATTTGGGAGGGGGTGATTTGATTCTAAAGTGAATATAATGAACCCATATCTCCCTAAAACAGCCACTTAAGGTGTATGTTATGATACCTATTATGCTCTCTAAAGTCATTAAAACGGCGACTTTCAGACTGTAAAAATTTTTGTTGTAGTGTATAGCATTAGACAGTAAAGATGACCGTGAGGCCGAATGCGTGCCACGCAGGGAAGATGGGTCCAGAAAAAGAACAGAGGGAGGGCAGCACCGGGACCCTTAAAAAAGGCAGATGTTTAAAATGGCACTCCCAGGGAAAAAAAAAGAGTGGGATGGTGATCCTGTGATATTCTAGCCTAGGAATTGCTGAAAATGTCGGGTTCGGATCTCTTCTGGGCTTGGAAAGACCCAAACTCCTAAGTTCCATGTGACTGCGCCGGGGCCAGGACGTCCTGCTCGGGAGGGACAGTCCGTGGTTCCGGCACGTTCCTCGCGTTATTTCTGCTTTCTGGCACTTGACAGCTTGCACAAAAGGCTGAGTCATGCTTCCTCTCGCAGCTTCTTTTCCCCTGGCAGGATATAAAAAACCCCCAAACACATCACCATAAACTATTAGTGTGAACCAGCACGGTGATTCTTCTGTACCCAACGCTGAGTAATGCGCGTTTTCTAGCTGAACGTCACTCGGTGCTAATGCGTGTGAGATGGAGAATGCTAATTTGACGTAACCATGACTTTTTTAAGATCTCGTTGATATTATTTAATCTGCAAGTTGAATTGTTTTTGTCTGTGCCAGTGCTCAAAGAATAATAAAATGGGGTAAGTTCTAGGTTTTTTGCAGAAGGAATTATTTACTATACCACAGTGACAAGCATTAAATGTTAACAGACAGTATCTTGCAAGATTTACTGTAGGAATCTCGCTGCTTCTCCATTTTGAGCTATTGAGTAAAAATGAGAATTATTGCTAGGTAGGATGAACAGCAACAGTATCTTGTGATAAGTTTGGCCGTAACTCAACATTTACGGCAGGTCACCACTGCAATGATAATGCAAAGGAAATTAATCTCTGGCCCTGGTTAAATGAATGCAAGCATGAGAAGACTAGCACAAAGGTGCCCAGCACTCACACAAGGATCAGCCATTAATAAACGTATTTTAAAAGAGATTCTACAGTCAATAAATGCTGTGCACGTCATCTTTAGCTCAGATATGAGCAGAAGGCGCAGAACTTAACTCCTGCCTAAGACCTCAATAGTCTAAGCCAAAAAAAATCGCGTGATCATGGAGAGGATGGAGAAGACTCCAAAGTCACATGGAGTCTGGGCTCTGTATGAAGTAAAACTATGGAAATCTGTAGTAAATCCCCACACCAAGAAACCGTCGACTTCGAGAATGAAGTCAATGTGGTGGAAGAAGGGGTTATTACACTCATTAAGAGGTGGGGAATTCCTCTTGGGCACTTAGTTTAGTGAGATAGTCTCCGACTCCGAAGGGCATCTCTGTTTTTCCTGAATGTGAAGGAATTGTAGAGGGTCTGGGTGGCTGTTTGGCTGTGTTGGCTGGGTGACCATGTTAGGCTTTTAAGGGTGAGTGGTATGAGCAGTCCGTTAAGTGATATGAGTTTATCGAAGAATATGCCAGGTCCAAGTTCTGAGTCCAATTCTTGTGAATAACTGTCCAATAACTTCAGACCATCCTCCTCTTCTGGTGTCCTGCCTTCAGACAGAACCAAGGAGATGCGCCCGCCTGAACAAGGATGACCAAGGCTTGTCTAACACTTGCGAGATTAGTTTGCCGCTCTAGTTTGGAAAACTTTGCTGCAACATCCCGGCCCTGTTTCAAGTTTTGCAGCACAGGCCACCGAGCCAAAGTCGATCTCATTCTGTGTTCCACCACCAGGCCAAATTCCTTTTCTGTCTATTCGTGCCCACAGATAGGATGCAGAATTAATGCTCGTCTCCTCTATATTCTCTGTCTGGTTTTTTTTTTCCTTCATTCTTCTGTGTTTCTAATGTTTCTGAATGAGCAGAAAAATCAACAGGGCATCACTTCATCGTTCTCTTTTTTCTGAAATAGAAATGAGAGTGCTTCTCTGTAGTTTCCAGGCAGGCATTCTGCCACTTGAAATTTGTTTTGAAAGAAATAGTTCTGGGGATCATGTATAATAAGGTTCACAAACACGCCTATCTTCTGCAAATCAACAAACCATGATACTGTGATTGGCGTACAATCAGTTATCAACGATGCGGTTTTTATCAGCAAAGTGTGCATGAGATGGTTCCTTAGGTGAAAATGTACTTGTTCAACTGAGACAGATTTTATGGACCATGAAAAATTTAAGTTAGATTTTTCAGGAGAGGATGAAGGAGAGAAAGAGAAAGCAACCATCAGTAATTCTTTTCATAGTCTTTTTTATAGCACTGAATACCAACTGTGAAATATCAAAGAGAGAACTTGGCCAGATAATGAACTGTTGTTTGTGGAGAGTAATTTTTTTTATTTTTTTTTTTCTGGCCCTTCATTGGAGCTCAGAAGTTATTTAAATTCAGGCTCTGCCACTGAGTAAGTTCAGGACTGGGGGTAAATCTTTGTCCCTTTTGGCCTCATTGCTTCATCTACGCAATGCAAGTCGTGACTGGTTTGGGGTGTTACGGGTGTTCAAACAAACGGCGTGTTGCGTGGAGCGAGGAGTACCGCTCGTTTCACAGGTGGCTGGGGTGAGAAAGGCGGTGGGAAGGGGGAGTCCTGGTCCTCCTTGGAATGGGTACATTTTGTGGAGGAGAAGTCTTTTAAGTGTTGTTCTGCAGCACAGGTTTTTCTGAAGGCAGGGGGTATGTTTAATACATTAGAGAATCAGCATCATAATTTTTGCCCCCTTGGTAAATATCATAAATGGAAATAGTTAATCAAGACAAAAAAAACCCCTCACATATCTAAGGAACCGTCAAGATTTCCCTATTCCCAAAACTCTCTCTGAAACCTATCTTATTTAAAGTCTTTGATAAATTTAGCAAGGAAGAACTGTGCCTAAAATGATGATGTTCTTTTTTCCTTTACATCAAGAAGCACAAATATAACTGTAGCTTCTTATAGACGATCAAATATAGCAGTAATTAGTGTTTAAGTTCTAATTTACAGTTATAGACAGTCATTATGTAGGTCTGTTCCTGCAAGTGGGGAAAGAAGTGTTTGAGGGAATGCAGCTGATGAAAGTCGAAGTAGCCTGATTGATTTCGCAGGAGTTGCACACGTGTGCGCTAACCAAGAGTGTCCCGCTGAAGCAAACGCTTACGTTTTCCGAAATACCCGCTGGGCGTGAGCAGCCCGTCAGAGGGGCGAGGGCTGGGTTTGGGCGAGGGCTGGGCACTGTGTGGCTGGCGGGGGGGGATGCTGGTGGTTGGGGGCGAGGGCTGGGCACTGTGTGGCTGCCGGTGGGAGATGCTCACTGCAGAGGCGCGGTTCCGAGGGCTGGAGCCAGGGTTTTGACCTTCCTGGAGTTAAGGAATATTTGGAAACTTTTCTGATTCAGCCTAGAAGAAATTAAAATCTTGATTCATCCAGTGTAGCGCATTTCCTCTGAAGTTCACGATCCTTATTGATTGCTTCAGACAGAGGGTCCAGCCTGCGGGGCTGTTCTGAGAGTGCGGCTCTGCATCTGCATCTCCCCCAGCCCAGCCTTTGGGGGCGGCCAGGCCTTAGGTGGTCGGTCCACATTTCCATGTGAATGAAACACTGTGAACTCACTCATCGGAGGTTTCTCTTCCTCACGCGACTCTGTTGGGTTTTGCTTTACCCGTTTCGTTTGGACCCTTTGCCCGTACAGGGGTTTTCAGTGAGTTGACTGACCTGGACCAGCGCGGGTCGGAGCTCTCCCCTTGGCTCTGTCGCAGGACTCGTTGCGACTTCGCCTGAGCCCCTCCATCCCCCT
The DNA here is from genome assembly GCF_000690535.1 of Cariama cristata. Lineage (NCBI taxonomy): Eukaryota > Metazoa > Chordata > Aves > Cariamiformes > Cariamidae > Cariama > Cariama cristata. Next base: position 71,678 of record NW_009601891.1, on the reverse strand, counting down.
TTGAGTCCTATCCAGTGAGGAGAATCCTTTTTCACGCTACTTAGCTGTCTTGTTTATTTAGCTTTTTGGAATGGGGACCATCTCTGAGTTTGTGCGTTATCCCAGCTGAGATGTCCAATTCCAGCAACGCGCTGACTGATGGGCACAGCAGCCTGGAGTTTCCAAGTACTGGAAACGAAGCTATAAAAGATCCTTTCCCACGGAAAACGACAGCACGGCGGGTGACCGAGCCCATTGTTGTAACGTGGTCTCTGTTCACTCAAACAAGTGGGGCGAGCGGCGTGGCGTGGGATGAGCGCGGTGACAGCTTGGCTGGCCACGAGCAGAGGGCGAGTGGGGTCAGCACCACAGCGAGCCCGGTGGGGCTGGCATTCCAGCCTTAGAGCCAGCACGGCTTTCCGTGTGAAGGGCAAGCTGGGGTCAGCAGGGTTAGACTGCACTGTGAACAAATTGCCAGCCGGTCAAAGACTCCGGGATGGAAAGCTGGTTTCAGGCACATTAGTACAGACGGACTCTCCAGTTCTCTTTAATGGGCTGCTCTGGACTACCCACCTCATAAAGATCACCTGCAAAATGTCTTCTTTAGCTTATTACTTTATTTTCTGCCAGTGGTACTCATTTTTTCCTGGCAGGAAGGCTTTCCTGAGATTTATTATCTGAATTACTGTATATTGCGGCTGTAAAGCAGTTGCCTGTCTGGATGCTCTCGGCGTCAAAGGGACCTCGTCCTGCGACCAGGACCTCCGTCCTGCCGCGTCGTCCCGGGAGGGCTCGCACCGCTGCTGGGGCCTCAGAGGGAATTCGCCGAGAACAGAGATGGCCGAGCACATAAAGAAGGAACATAGGAGGTTTATGTTTAACGTAAGTCAGGGTGGTTTTGTGGCTGCTGACGCGGGAAGCTTCGACTCGCGGAGAGGGGACACGCGGACCAGTGAGCTCCAGCTGGGAACTCAACGGAGTCGGAGCTCATCAAAAAGAGTCCCAGTACTCAGGCAGGACAAACGAGGTTCTTGGCTATTGCGGAGGTACCCCTAGGCACTCCCAGAGGGAGAGGTTACACAAAGTTTATTCATTTATTTCCTTTTTATTGGTTTTCTGCACTCATCTTACAAAGCAAGGGTGCTTGGGGGACTATCCTGAATTTGTGACGCTCTTTCAAGCTTTCCTTCAGATTTCTTCTGGGGTGTTGGCTAAGTCACTTAGTTCTTTTTCTTGCAAGCTCTAAAAGAGGGATGAAAATATTCCCCTTTTCACAGGAGGATTTGGGTCCTGTGGTTGTGATGAGCAGAGGAGTATCTTAAATTCTTAGCTGTTTGTTGGGAGCAACCAAGGGCAGATGTAACTGATGCGGATTTGTTACGGGCAGCTGTAGCGATGCCGTGTCCTTCCATTCCCTCCTCGATTTAAGGGACTATAGGTAACGAACGCACGAGAATACGAGAGGCAGTCTTGCCCCTAGAACCTGAGGAACTGTTAATGCACTTGAAACAGAACGGGTGGCCTCAAGTAACATGTATGTAAAGGCTGCCTCGGAAATGCTTTACAGCATTGTATGAATACTTTAAGAGCTCTTCAGAGCCTAGTCAGTGTGACAGGGCTTTCTGGAGATCTTTCCTTCGGAGGCATTTGTCATGAACCTCGGAATAATGCATGATGCACTTGAGGAACAAAGGGAGTTGTCTGCTGAGTTTCAAAGGAGAGATTTTTGCGGTCACAGCTGCTCGTCGGACAGCCCGTAGGCAGGTGACCGGGTCCGAGGGGATGGCCGACCGACCGACTGCTCGCTCTCTTGTTCAGGCACCTGTTGAGAACACAATTGTACGTACGCCTGCGCTGAGACTCCGACAGGTACCGGGACCGGTTGGGTCCCCCCCCCTTCCTTTTCGGTGCACGCTCTCCCGGTTTACAAAACTGCTTGCTTTTACCGTCTCCTCCTGGAATGAAAATTTCAGCAGCCTTGGGCACGGAGGAGTGGCAGGGTATAAATAGTACAAAGAGATCCTTTGGGCTCTCCTACGTATTGTGATGCCCTGATGAAACAAGACTTGAGGGTTAGTCTGGGAGACTCTTAAACATGCAGATTTGCATTTTTTTTTAAATTAAGTTTGTACAGTATGGATTAATGCGTGCTTAGGCACACGTTGCGGGCAATGTTACAGCAGAAGCAGAGACATAAATGAGGACTTCATAACACCTTTGTAACATTTTTAAAGGAAATGGAGAGACTTGCGTTTAAATTATTTAAAAGCTCGTGTCCCCTGTTTATGGGCGGCTTGTGCCCAGATGCGGACGGGTACTGGTGGTTGTTACAAGCCTGGAAACCCGTTTTCCACTGATTTCACCATCTGCAGTTGCGCAGGTGAACCTGTACTGACCATGAAACGGCTCCCAGTCGGATGCCTGGTGCCGTTCATTTCGGTGCTGAGCTTGGCGGTACCCGAGCTGCGTAGGGCAACCACGACGCAGCAGGATGGGGCGAGCAGCGCCGAAAGCTTGCACCCCGAACGGCCGGCCTGGAGCCTCACCTAGCAGGGCTGGGCAGCGGCTCCGCGTCCTTGGAAGCCTGGATGAAATCGGTGCAGCGAACACCAACCAGCGCAATCAAATATTTGGCCGGTCAAAGCAAACCGGTTTGCTTTGCAGTGAGCCAGCACACGGGCTGTGCCTGGGAAGCGCTTGCACTGTTTTCGGTAGCTTGGGAAGGGGACATGGCATAAGCACTTGAAGGGGGGATCTGTGGGAAACAGCTGAGGATCTAGGGAAAGGTACGCTCTGGAGATTTTTTTTTAATTTGTTTTGTTTTACTAAGGGAAAATATTGAACTGATTTTTCTTGCAGATTCTTTTTTAAAATCATGTTTGTTTTCCATGTACAAAGATAAGCCCAACTAGCTACCAAAGATGCTCTGTTTCTCTTCCAGACAAGCAATAAGCCTAGCTATTATCGCCCAGACTTTCCCCATTTGGCACCAATACAAACCACGTAATTATCTAAATACCTCTCCTCTCCCTTTTCCTATCTGTTCTGTTTGTGTTATACTTTGTTAAAGATTTATTTTTTTTTTCCTTCACGCTAATAGCTTTGCAGAGTCCTCTGGAGGTCAGCCCTCCTAGCTGTGCTGGAGAAGAGCACTGGCTCTCCTTGCAGCGGAAAAAAATGACCTCGGTAAAAGCCGTTCATCCAGGAACAAAAAGCGGGGAATCTGGGAAACCATCACAGCTCTTCTGTAGTGTTTTCCTTTGAGCATGGAGGGATTTTTAATTTGCTTGACACCATTATCTTTGTGCTGTCTGATATGTCATTTTAACTTCAGTAAGGGGAAAAAATGATACAGTGATCCAGAAATCCTAGTTCAGAACCTGGGGAGGGGCAGAAAGAGGTATTTCGTGGAGGGCACTCAGAGGCGAGGCTTTCTCGGAGAGGGGAGAAGGTTGCTGGAAGTAAGTGGCAGAGCTGGAAATGGTACCCGGACTCTCTCACCCCCCCTCAGCATCCCCCGCTCTGGACCGCCTGAACTCTTCAGCATTTCCGAGCTACGGCCCGGGCCACCCCACGCTCAACCAGCGATGGGAATCACAGGTCTCCTTTTTCGAACAACCTCGCCTGTGTCCGCATAAAACTTAACAATGTGAAATAGAGCAAACCAAGGCCCTTGATAGCCCCGGGAAGGCTATTTATTAACATCGCGCTATGTGTGCAACCCATGTGTAGCGTACGCACCGTATGTAATTAAAAGCCTGAGAGCTGTAGCGCTCCATGATTAATGCCCTAGGTAGGCACTTGGGCTCCTAATACTGATAGAAAGTGACTTGCTCTGCACCGCGAGCAGTGCTCGGGTACCCAGGAGTAGTAAGGGCTGCTCTAGGCATATTGCATGATTCCTTGACTCATTAATTATAGCTGCTCAAAGTGGAAAGTTTATAATTAAACATATAGTTTCCTCTTCTACTTTTGGATGAAGTAAATTAAGGTAATTAGATTTCTTTTCGATTAAGCATATGGAGCCGTTTACAAAGTGCACAGGTGCGTGGAACAGGGAGGTTACTGTGCAAGGGATTTTGTCTTGAGCTCGTCTGAGATGCAGTGCGGAATGATGTCATGTTTATCACCAAACTCATTCAGTTTAATTACCTTTATAGGCAGGTTTTAACTCTTAAAAAGGAGAGGTATAGAGTGAATGGGCAGATTGGCTTGTTTGGCAGGAGCTTCTGTTGGGATGAAGCCAGCCCCATTTCCTTCACAGATAAACTGAGTAGCAGGTAAGAGTTTTTGAACTGAAAATATCAGAACACGCAATTGAAATAAAAAAATAAATGAATTCAGGTGTTCCAGTGCAGGCATGTGTCATTAAAAGAACAAGGGTCATTAGTAGTATATGTTAAGCATATTGTGCGTTACCTATTCGTAGCTACCACCACGACACCTGAACGTTCACGGTCTCTGTGCGTGGTAGGAAAGCGTTAGCTCCGCTTTCCAAGGAAACTGAGGCACAGGGGCTTACGTCACCTCTAGTTCGCACGGGACATTTTTAGCAAGGAATTCATCCTGAATCCTAGGCTAGTGCCCTTAACTGCGGGCAACTCTTTTTACCTGCTGAGATGAGCAGTTGTTGATTTGAATGAAACAAGAATAGAGGGACGAACTGGAAATGCTGTGAATTGCAACCCCTCATAGGTTTTCTGGTTGCTTTGTAAGAGCGAATCTGCAGCAAACGAGACGGCATTGCCGACAGCTTGGCTTGCTGGGTTGGTTTTGGAATTGATGTCGTAAAATGACCAAGCACTTTGTGTTATTTTCCATTATCAACATCGGGTCCCTCGTTCTTTCGCGTGCATTTAATTCAGCACGGGCTTATATAGAGATATATAACTCCCTTGGGGGAGTTGTTCCGAGTTGCAGAAGGAACGCGCGGAGAGGGATTTGCACAGGGTCGCGCGGCTAGCTGGTGAAAGACAGACATAAATGATGGGGCCCTCAGTAGCTCCTATCTCGTCGTGGGTCTGGTCCTCTCTTCCATTGCCAAGAGCTTTTGTTTGTGCCTTGTCTGGAACTCCGAGGGCTGTAGCTCCGGTGTTTCCGATCTGGGTGCAATTGAGTCAATAGAAGTCAGAGTCATTAATCCTGGCCTGCGGCAAGTCTCGGTGGCTGGGAACAGCACAAAATGTCTCCTAATGACTCAAGTAGGGATAGTATGGAAATAAAGGCATCTGAGTACTTAGGCTTCACGGGCGTGTGTGGTGGTTCGTGTCATGTCATCCCCCGCCTTGGTTTTTGTTCCCTCTTGTAGGCAGATGTGAGGTGTCTATTGATTACTCGGAGAGCACAAATGGCATTCGCTTCTTCGCAGAATTAAACTTGACATAAGCATCATAATGACTTTCCCAGGCTCTGCCTTTAATGAGCTTTTCCAGGCCCTACTTGCAACTCTGCGAGGGTCTTTTCCGCCATTTATTTTTATGAAAACCACAGATAAAGCAGTGGGATTATTCAAGTGGAGCTTTAGAGCCTGCATTGCTCTGCACCCACCTCTGGAAGACACCCCAAATGTCGGCGCGGGAAGCTGGTGCAGTTCTCTCCCCATCACTGCGAGGATTTAACCCTGCCAGCGCAAACCATTGCTTCTCCGGTGCAATCGGAGCGGTCCCAGGTGCCACCCTGGGTGGTTCCCTCTCCATCACTGGAAAGGTGACCAATTCCTTCCCTCTGCCAGGCTTCCATTCTGCCGACCTTCCCTGGCTTTGGCTAACACAAGCAGTCGTCGTCTACTTTGCAAGAGCACAAAATGAGGACAGAGCAGCATATTTTGCTCGTCCGCACCGCCCTGAGCACCTCCTGGTAATTGTCGGGCTGGTACGGGAGGGCAGAGCCGAAGACCCGGCGGCTGGGGCAGACGTTTGTCCAGCAAAGCCCTACTGCTGCTGTATAAAGGAGCAGGCACCGACATGGGCTGGAGCATCCATCAAAAGCTTTGTTCCAATACCTGTCCTCGCAGAGTGGAAATCAAAGGCACTCTTTTTATCTGAGGGTCTCTAAAAGGGATCCAAAACATCGATCTCTGTTTTCAAGTGAAGCAGGAGTGTCACTTTGGCTTTGTGCACGAACCTTATCTCAGTTTCCTTGTCGAGCGGAACAAAACAACTCCCTATATTTTATTTTATTTCCTTGAGGCAGGGAAGGAGAGCGGTTTTGTTGCGGTCAGCTTGTCTCGGAGCACTGGAGCTGGGCAAGGAGTCCCTTACGTTGTTTTGCCCAATATCGCTGGCATTGAGGCTTTTTTCGTTTCCTACCCGGGCACACGCACACACACAGACGGACACACTCCGCCGTCGGCCTCGTCGCACTGGACCCGTTGCGTGCTCCTCGTCGCTGTGCCAGCTCCCTCCTCCCTGACCCGCGAGCACAGCACTCTCTGGTATGGACTCTCCTTCTGCCACGGGGGATTCTCCTAAACCAAGAGCCGGCATCGCTGTTTGCTCTTTAACGTCAGTACCAGGGCTGGGAATGGTGAATTTTGAGCTGCTCTCAACTTCCCTGACTCTAGGCCAGGTTATTTCATCGAAAACACTCAGAAACTGGCTACAGGTGCTAAAATAGGACCTGGTACAACACACACTGAACCTGCAAGAGGAGTCCCTTTGGTTTCAGTACGATTTCTTTGCACAGCGTCAACGTCGCTTCTCCGTGAGTTGCCGTTTTGCTTCCTGATGCGATTGAGGACGCCGTCTTTAATCGGTGAAGTCCTGCGTGCTGACAGCCTTGTAAATTTATTTACATCCTTCTGCTCAGCCCCGGCGATGGCAGACCTCAGAATGATGTCTGTTGGAACCGACTTCCAATCTGAGAGGCGAAATTAGCTTGGTTGATCTTGGTTCGTGTTGAAAGGTGCCAAGCAGGAGATGTGAAGAATTTTCATAGCGGTGTATTAGCGCAGGCAAGGCAGGCGGTGACACATACCTCGCGAACTTGTTAAATATTTCAATGTGTCGCACGCAGAAGGAGAATTGAAAGGAGCAGCAGGGCAGTTCAAGCCTTGTGCCTGTGGGAAGAAAGAACCAGGTTTTCAGATCACGTGCGGGAAGAGAGGGGCGAAATCCCCTGGAGCCGCCCGGTGCGCAGCCGAAGCGCGGACCTTTGCTGCCCGCAAACCGGGGTCCCACCTTGCTGCGGACCCCCTGGAAAACCTTTCGGCAAACGTGCGCCGGTCAGACGAGCTATGGGATCGTGCTGCATCCTGGTACAGCAGAGAGATTATTATATTTTTTATTATTTTTTTTTTTTGGTCTGGCTTCTAAGAGGAGCATCGTACAGCCACGTGCTGCGTCAAGCTGTCACGTGAACTGTGGATTTTGAAGGCGTCTGCACGAGAGCTGCCATCACCCCACAAGAAATGGAGGGGCGTTGGGTTTTCATCACTGTGGCCCGTGCGGGAAACGATGGGCAAAACCATCGATGACCGCGTAGGTCTGCAGCGCTCTCGGTTTTACTCCGTGCAGCCTCTCTAACGCGAGGGAGCTGATGTCTGCGTGTCAGCGGCACCGTCTAGCACAAAACGTAGGTCCCAGACAAAAGCAAGGCTTCGTACTTAGCCTAAGAAAAGAGTGGCTGCCGTTTGCTATTTGCGTTAGTAATTCCTATCAGACTCTGTGTCTGCTAAAGCACCGCGTAGCTTCTTTATTTAAAGGACATCTGGAAGTGAAACTGAAGTAGGACAGGATGAAAAATTTCCAAAATGTGAATGGAAGGTCACCACGTGAAAAGCTAAATGTCACATTTGTTGCTCAACTTACTAGTGTTGCACCTGGAAAAATGTAGCCCTTCAGTTCTGCCGCTGAAAATAAGCTGAAGTCAAACAGAAGTCCTTGAGTGCAAACCTACAGATCAGAATTAAATTTCCTTCAAACTCCTGGGTAATAGAGTTCTGTCAGAGCCAGGAGTCAATTAAGTGGATAAATACGCACATAGTTCACCAACACTTAGCATTTCAGGGGTATTTTGCTGAAGTAAGCACTTAATGTGATTATTGTGTTTCAGCCTGATTTAAGATGACAAGTTTTGCATTTCCTAAATATTAATTAGCCCTGAATTTCTATTTATTTAAACTCTGAGGCAGCAAGCAGGTAGTTATGTGATTTACCTCTACCTCCTGGCACTTATCTCATCTGGGACATTTGAAATGCAATTCTAAACAATTAGCCTTCATGCCTGTCAGCATAAAGGATGAATAATAGGGTTTGTTTTGTTGGTTTGGGGGAATGAGCATCCTACAAACTGCGGCTGCAAACAAGTGCAGGGATCTGCTCATTTGGAGCTCACTGCAGGGTGAGGCTTTTTGATCCCTAATCAGGGAAAAGCGATAGATTTTTAAATGGATTTTTCATCTGGTTCGTTCCCCCTCCCCCAGCAGTAAATACCTTGGCTGAGTGTATTATTTTGAATAATGTTTTGATTGGGTTTTTGAGTAACGTTATGGGAATGGGAAGGAGAGAGATGGATCTGCTGGGATGCGAGCGCTGCCTTGCACGGGAGGCTTGCAGAAGAAATGAGTTTCCACAAGAGGAGAGCCCTTCCCGTAGAGACAGAACATTTTCCCCGTCAGACCCCTTCAGAGCACCTTGGGGTTGTCCGAGTTCCTTTGACATCTCTGAAATCTTCACCCCATGGGATCTAAGAACTCGCAGGCCAACCGTGAGAACGTGTCATTCAACTCACCGGTGGCACGGAGGAAAGATAGCCTATTAAAACTTCAAATGGGCTGAGATTAAAAGACTCTGGGCACCCAAAACTCTTCTTGAATCTAATGGGAATTTGTGTACTTGGCAGCAAAAATAGAGATATTTTTTATAGAGCGGCACCGACTGGAGCATCGCGAATCTCTCCCCAGGACTCCTGCTCCATTTCTCCAGTCCAATTATGGCCCCCGTTGCAGTCCCTTTGCTATTACTCTGTATGTAATGAGGTGATGGTTGAAGTATTTCAGCTGTAATGGACGGATGGCCACTAATTTGCCTTGAAACATGCCTTTCCCTTTTAAATACTTCCTCTCTTTTAGACATTGAGATGCTGAAACGCTTGTATTTCCGTGGAAGAAGTTGTTTGTAGTCATAGCAAAAGTATGTCACCGAGTGGTCATCTGTCTTGCCGCCGTGTATTAAAAGCTTTGGATCATCTTCTGTTTTGGAGACTTATTTTTAGATCTGTACTTTCTGAATGTGTTATTGGCCACCAGTCAGAGAACAGCGGGGTTAATGTAGCGCTTGGTGGAGCTCGCCCATCTGTTCCAGTTTCCATCCAACCATGGAGTTTTACGAGAGCTCTCTAGGAGGGTTTGGAGTTATCCAATTTGTAGTAGTCTCTAATATAAGCAGCTTGGTAGCACTGGAAAAGCTCACTGTGCCAAACAGGAGGGTATAAAATTTAACAGGAGACAAAGGATCTTTGAAATCCGAGGTGTTTTTTACATCTTCAGGAATTATGTTTATTTCAGTCCGTATTGAAATCGGAGGCTGGAACAGATGGAGTGATTGTACAGTAAGATGGGATGAGCCGAGGCTTTGACACTCTCTCTAATGAGGAATTAGAAGGCAGACACTACTGATTGGGTTTTTCTTTGTGGTCTGTTTATGTTTTATTTGCCCCGTTACTTATGTCAATGGTAACACATCCATCAACAGTCTGACCCAGTCCTACGGACAAGACAGATCATCAGGACCTGTTAAATTGTATATACACCATCCCCTGAAATTCACAGGCAGAAGACACTTGTCTGTTTTATGGAGCCCTCTACGCGTTGGTAGAATGCGGATGTTTTACATTGATAGGATGTTGGAAGATGCGTTGGGGTGGGCAGCTGAAGTCGGGAGTGAGGGGATGCCACAAACTTTTGGCTGACTTTTTCCTTAGTCTGCAATCTAAGTTGTCTTAACTGATCTATGCGTCGGGATACTCCTTTCTTCAGGGCTGCGTTTCTAACGGTGGGCTTGATCCGGCAGCGTTGTTGCTGACGTCATTGTTTGCGTTGATTAGATACAGACACAGATCTTGCAAGTGGA
>NW_009601891.1:51267-61612 GCF_000690535.1 Cariama cristata | reverse complement strand
GCTCCATGGATGTTATCCACATTCCATGGGCAAAGAGTTTCAGATTTAGTTTATGATGTCAGTCTTTTCTCACTTTCCATCAGCATTAAAGTCACAGAATTAAAGGAAATAGAGTAATCGAGATCTTTCCATACTAATACATATGGGCAACCATTTGGAAATTGGGATGTTATTACAGAAACCTAATTAAATCATTGTTCGCCACTTGCCCACCCCCAGCTATGAAATAACCATGAAGTGCGGTGACTTTTCTCCAAGCAGCCACCATGAAATCAGCACAAATTTTCCATCAAAAATGGACAACTGTGAAGATTAAACCAAAGAGCGCTGGAGGCATTAGATCTGTGTTACCTAATTAAGTGCATTTTTCTTGTGGAGTGGGAGGGCTTTTTTTCCCTGTTAACAAGCACTGGGCCTGGATCTTAGGCATCCTGTGGAGAAAAAAAAAACAACTAGAAAGAAAGGCTTCCTCTCCTCAATAAAGTTGTAGGCAGTTACAGCCGTTAAGGTACTGGCCTTTTCCTTGGAGCGGAGCAAGGCAGGTTTTGAAAAGTCTGGGTATGCTTCCCTCCTAGCACAGGGCTGTTGGAGGTCAGCTAACGAGAACCAAAGAGGTACCGTAATCGGCTGGAAGGGGGTACAAGCACAGGTATAAAGAAGAGAGAGAGGGGAGGTCAGAAAACTTTGGAGAAAAGGCATCAAACCCTTACCTGACATCCTCTTTAGGCTTTCTGGAACTCCTGTCGTCAGGGTATTCTTTGAAACGGAGGGTCCAGAGCAAACAACCCTTGTTGAAACTGGGTTTAGGGTTGCTGAAGTTTGAGGTAATTGTATTTTGTACGATTACTGCCTGCTTAGGCTCCTCGGGCAGGGGCGATGCAGAACTGCTGCTTTGGGGGTCCAGCACTGCTGCTGCCCCCAGCCAAGGGGACCGAGGCTGCAGAGCTTTGCACCCCCAAATGGCATCTGTCCTGGGAGGGCTCCGGAGAGTGAAACCGTCGCTAGCGAAGGGGCTGGAAGGAGCCCCGGTGAAACGTGTGGTTGTGCTTGTCCCCCTATCGCTGCAGCGAAGCCCTGAGCAAGTGCCAGTTAACTGAGAGAGTTTTAAATACAAGTTCCGTCTTAGGTAAATCTGAGGTTCCTGTTGTCTGGTCTTAAAAGTGAAGAAGATGCTCTTTGACCAGTGGTGTAAGTGGGGATCGCAGGCACGCCGAAGTGACGCGACTCACCCAAGGCTGTAGGAGGGGAATTTCCCAAGTTGCAGCTGGCTCGTGGGCTGGTGCCTCGCTGCCGTGCCTTTGGGCTAAGTCCCCTCCTGGGCCTGGACTGGGTAGTCCGAAGCCCCCTCTCGGAGCGGAAGCCTTCACTTTTGCAACATGGAAGATATGGAAGCCGCTTTACTTAAGAATGCGTGTAACAACAGGAATCCTGCTGCAGTTAATGGATGTACTGGTGGGACTGAATGAATGAATGAGACACGTCCAGAAAGACTTAAAATGGACCCGAGCGGGTAGGGCGGTCCATGGTCGAGAGTGTTTTTGTGTTGTGCCGTCCCCCCCGCCGCAGCCTCTAAAATCAGGATTTGTTTTATTTTGTGCACCTGCGATATATCATTTTCCTTGTTTGCTTGTTTTTCTGCGATGTCGGTTGCTTCTCTGCAGGTTTTGTTGGGAACTATCGGTTCCTGACAGCCGTGCCCTGGGAATAGCTGGTGCAGAGGAGAAGACCGGTTGCGTTCTCTTCTTTGTCTTCCTTTCTCCGTATCGAGCGTGTTCGCTGCGGGATGACTAACGTGAGCAGACACCCGGTACCAGGCTGCTCTGCGATCTGCCAAACCTTCCTGAAGAGCTAGGATGGATGTCCTGCTTTGCCCTTCTCTCCCCCTTCCCCTTTCTCTCGCTGCCTTGCCGAGCGGTTTTCTGCCTGGTAGAAGCGGATGGGAAAGGCTCTCAAAATAGCTCGTCGGAGGGAAGAACCATCCTGGCATAACGGAAGGGAATGGGAAAGGATGATTTTGTGTTTCGTTTCTTTCTGATTTACTGACAGGTGTGGCAGCTAGGGCTGGTAGTTGAATCACCTCTCTGAGAATCTGTGTTTAAATGGTATTTTTATTATTTGCCATTAGTGCTGTCCAAGACAGGGGAGGAGACTTTCAAAGTTTTACAAGTGGTGTAAGACACCCAGGAGCCCGTGATTTTCAGTGGGAAATGAGCATTTAAATGGTCCTTTGTGCCTTTGAAAAGCTTCTCTGTTAAGGTTGGCTTCATGGTGGAAGAAGGCCTAGTGTGGTTTAGTCCCTGTTACCTTAATTTGAAGAAGAAAATCCTTCTAAAGGTGACTGGATCAGGGCTGATCGCTGCCCGTGTGGGGAGGATGTTTCTGATCATAGCAGACTATTTAATCTGTCTGACAAAAGCATAGCAAGACCCAAGAGTGGGAACCTGAAAGCAGCCAAGTTCAGGCTACACATGAAATTTATATTTTAAACAGTCTGAGTTGTTAACCCTGGAAATAACTTGGCAGGTTCTCTGTCGCTGAGCTGTATCCATCCTATCCGATGCAAGCTGCACAGGGGTACCAGGTCCGGCACCCGTGCTGCCAACAGCATCGCCCTGGTTATTCCAAAGTGATGCTGGAGTGTGGTAGCGACTGGGCTTCGGGGACAGAAGCTGGATCTTCCACACAGATATGTGCTGTTCTTTCGGACGTTTCCGATTTTTCAGAGCTAATTAAGCTGTGTCCGAGATGGCTCTCTATTGCTCTGTGAAGCTGGTTACCGTTGATGTCAAGAGCTGCAGATCAAAAAGAAGTTGCAGGCATGACTTGAGAGTTGCTCACTGAGGTTCTGTGCCGGCTGTTAAGCACTATAAAAAGGGGGATTATGACCAGATGGGAGTTTTTTTACATTTTTATGTGCCTCCTGAAAACCCGTGTTCTTTTTTGATGCCCTAAAATGCAGCTAAACTTGGTTGAAATCCCTCCCATGCTGAAGTCTCCAGCGGTGCTTGTTACTCTCTGCGCATTTAGAGTGCGACCTCACCCTCGTTTCTTCCCTCTGCCTGTGGCCTTTCTCCAGGGACATCTGTTCTGAAAAATCACACTGTTTTGCTACGTGTGATACTCGAAGCTTGCAACCACCGCGACCGAATCCGTAGCACTGCGTTATTTCAAGGACGAGGCAGGGCTGAAGCTAGCCCCTTGACTTGTTAAGATTCCTTGCTGGAATTTCACTGACATCCTTGTTCTTCGGTAGGAACTTATCACCATGCGACTCCAGATTTTAACTGAATTCGTGTCAAAGCAATAATAGTGACTGGCTCAGCCTGTCCCAACATTGCCACTGAGGTTTTGTTTATTTATTTTTATTTTCACAGCTCCCAAAGCCTTAAATACTGCTTATCTGATATTACTTCAATGGGGAAGATGACAGGGTCTTTTGGAAGAGAAACTAAAGTCAGGTACCCTCAAGGAAACTCTTCCTGCCGTCACCTACTTGTTACCAACCTCAACAGAAAGCTGGGAACTTGGTAAGGAGAGTTCAAATAAAAGACATACAGAGCTTGATTCTGACCTTGCTGCTAGCAGCAAACGGGAGCAGTCTTCCACGTGGACTTGGGATGGTGAAAGCTGCCACCGAAGTTAACGAAGCTGCGGTGGAGTGTGCCGCTTGAGTCCAGATGGAGTTACCTCTTGGAGGTTCTGTAGGTTTGGCTCCTCCAAGAACCTTGGAGAGGACAGCTACCCTATCAGTCTCGTTGTACGCCGGGGAGAACCTTATTCGCTTCCGCGCAGGGTGAAGAGAGCCACGGTTAGGGTTGCTCTCCTCCCCACCTCCGCTCCCCCATACCCCACACATTACTCTCTCCTCTGGTTTTATTCCCATCGGTTCAAGGACAGGTATGGCAGGGTTGAGCCCTTCTGCTTGCTGGAGGCAACCAAGTCATCCTCTCTTCCTGCACCAGTTGAGATGCTTTACTCGGTTCCCTGAGGTTGTTTCCTTCTCCGTTTAAGTAATGCTGGCATCACTGATGGCTCCAGAGCGGTGCCACCTTGGTGCGGGTGCTGCAAGAGGAGCAGCTGAGAGGTGGGAATAGGTGGAAGGGGTGATAATGAAAAAAAGAAGGGGAGAGGGACACTGTAATCCTGAAAGTGGGCTCCTGACCGGTTCTGGGGAGCCATGAGAACAGGGTCCCTCGCTGGCTGTACGTTCAGGAACCTGAAGCGAGAGGGTTGGTTGTTGGAAACACCAAGTGGTCTCATCAAAACCAGATCCAGCTACTCTCCCTGCCTCCGTTTCTCACTGTAATGTTGGCAAGAGATGGCGGACAGTCTCTTCATTTCTAAGATCACAGTTCATGCCAGCCGTTGGCTCCTGACCACTGGCATCCCTAAGGCCATTATCATTCTCCTCGAGGCCCTGAATGAAGTACCCGAGGACGCTTTTTGTTTTAATCACGTGAATACTCCCCTTGAAATGACTGAGAACTCAGTGCTCCAAGTTAAGAGCAGTAAACCAGTGCTACTGCAGATTATTTGGTTTTTTTCTATTTCTTATTTTTCACAAACATTCATCAAATTCAATAAATTCTATTTCTTAACTTGCAATGCTATGCAACACCCCTGAAAAGAAATTACGTTTGGCCCTTTTTCTGGTTTTCTTCAAGTATTATTTGCTTTAGATGTTTTTATCACTCTAGCTTTTGGTGTAGCCATATAAAATTGTCAGTGTCTATTAATACATTTTGCATGGCTGGCCTCAGGCCAGCAAGTGTACAGGAACAAGGCTCTGGTCCCTCCCAGGTTCACATCTTGAAATTTGCAAGGAGGAACAAATCCTTCAAGGAATAGCGCAGAATCAACACGAGGTCCTTGGGTGCAACAGATTGCCTTGGGCTGTTTACTGTAGCAAATATATTTGTACGAGCACATTCTGGCAGTTGGCTCTCTATGGACGCTGCGGCAGCAAAAGGGGAAGGGACCATTTACAAGTCCTCAAATGTACCCTGCTCAAGCACCTGGTTTTATTTTGAAAGACAAAGATGCGTGATAGGTCATTGAGCTGCTGCAAGTAAATAGAAGGCATTTTTTCGGTTGATCAAGGCCATGTTTCAGATCTCCACCATCAAGCCTGCTCACAGGCATGAGCTAGACCAGACAGCCCGGTCAGAAGGTGGATGTGGGTAGCCCTAATGCTTTGGGCATGTTTGCAGGATCAGGGCCACTGTTTTGCCATTTGTTGGGTAGTGTTGGAAAGGATGCAGAATGAATTTCCTAAGGAGTGAGGAGCCCCACGATCCTGGGCTATGAAGTGTTCAAGTTTAGCTTCTCTTCGAGTAGTTGAGCGGCTTCATTCAGAAAAGTCACCTTCGAGATCGAGATGGCGTAAGGGAAATGAGGGCAGGGGTCTCAGGAAAGGGACAATTCTGCTCTCACACTCAGGGCACGATGTCAAGATGCGACATCTTTGCGGTGATACGGCTGTGGTGCGTCTTTCCTCCTTTCAGAACTTTGTCTCCCGGCGTGATCGTCGAAACCCCTTCCAACTCTGCCAGGCTTTGTGGGTTGGGCAAGAAGCCTGTGTTTCCTGAAACCCTTGTGAAGGTTGGTGGGGTGCCAAGGCAGAAGGCAAGACACATCGTTAGTTGTGTTTGCCTGACAGAAGGTTCTCGGTGGGCTTTTGTTAATAATAATACTTTGTACTACTGATATCTTTCATCCAAGGATATGCAAATATTAATTGATTGAGAAATTCCCTGCACTCAACTCGATGGTGTGTGTTTGTTTGTTTTTGTATAATGGAATAACTTTTGAATGTCACATCTCGTCGGTACAAAACTTGGGGGGAATGTTCTGTCACTCAGTAAGCAGAGCCTTACGGGTCTGGAGGGGGAAACGTTGGCCTGGAAATGCCAAAGTGGAGAGGACAGAAGAGGGAAGGGAATTAGAGTAACAGAGGGGAAGGAACAGTAACAAGGGTGGAGAGTAGCCCGGGGAAGCTGTTAGAGTGAGGAAGATGAAGGAATAGCCAGGTCCTTCGGTGTGGGTTGAGAACTGTGGTGGCAAAAGCAACACACGCAGGTACAGTGATAGGAAAAACATTTGAAGATTTCATGGAAAGTCAGTGGCAGCATGGGGAACAGAACCAAGGTGTTCTCATCTGGCACCCCCGTATTTTACACCCAAGCACCCCGCTTTAGGGCCAGCCTCACAGCTGGTAGGAGCCGCCATTGTACGTGAAGCGATGTCTGTTTATGCTAGCTGCAGGTCGGGCCTCGGATATCTTGATTGGAATCTATGGTGGTAATTATTCACGCTCACCATTTGTATTTTGGAACTAATTAACTATTCTAGGTTCCTATAAAGAATATTGTCAACTATTTAATGGCTCATTGAGTTTAGCAGGATTTCTAGCTTCTCTTTTACAATTTCAACAGAATAGTTATTGTGATTTGTGACTTCGAGTAACAGCTAGTGAGCTGTGAGCAGACCATGCGTATTATGATGTTAGTTCTACCCTTTGACAAATGGGTTTTAATTGGCTTTACATGGATTCTACTTGATGAGACAAGGCATCCAAAGATAGGAGATATGGTAGTAGAGTTTTTCTCAAAACATATAAAAGCAGTGCCTTGGTGCTCACGTGCGTTCTACCGATGCTTTTCAACTTTAGACAAAGAGGATGAATATTTAAAATTAATTCTGGTATGTGTTAGTCCGTTGGTCTTGCATCTGCTTTCATAAAGACGTTCGAGCCTAACTTTGCACGAACAAAAGAACTTTAGATTTCTGACTCGCTCAGTGCGTTGGCTGTTGAACGCTTCTGAAAATGTCTGTTTGTCCAGTGGAAAGAGCGTACCGTTCTGAATATGTAGTCCTGGTTTTGGTTGCAAGGTTTTTAGAGACGTGGCCTGGAGAACTCCTGCAATCATTAATTGTTCAAGTAGGTCTTTGTAACTCGCTTCTCTGCATTTTCATAAGGAAATGCATTTGTTGTGATCTCAAAGCTGCATTTATCAAGGTAACAGGTTCCCGTGCTTAGAGCATCCGATCTGAAACCACTCTGTGTGAGGGTCTGAGAACGTCTGTCAGAGAGGTGCTCCCAAAGTGCCTAATTGCCGCCTCTCTTTTAGCAGATCAGTGGGGCTTTTGGGGTTGAACCTGTGTCCTTGCATTTCCTCGGAAAGAAAACGGGAGAGCGGAGGGGCTGAGCGAGCAGGCAGGTGCGGCTTTTTGGTCTGGTGGTGTCCTTATCCTTACTCCGGCTGTCGTGGGGTTGTGGCGCGGGGATGACAAGATGCTCGTAGCTGAGGCTGACCAGGACAAGAGAAAGAAGGAGCAGGTGCCTGTTGGGGATTTGTTCTCGTTACGGAAGGCTTTAGGCTTTTGGGCACTTGCAGGTAGTTAAGAGGGCAAATTTTGGCATCTCGCCGGAGGGGTAGCTCCGTCCTCCCGTTGCTCCATTACCACCATTTCCCTGCCCGTTTAGCTTAATCTTGTGCTGTGTGATACCCAAAGCATCAAGGAACGGGGGCAATAGGACAATTCCTGTTTACTTTTTGCATGGACGTTGTTGTCATGTTTTCTCTCTGCCTGAGGAATGCATTGGGAGGATCTCAAGTGTTTGTAAAAAACCAGCCGAGCCTTCAGTTCAGCTTTAATTTAGTGCTTCAAGAGCGGGTGAACAAAGATTGCGAGCTCCTCTCAGGTGGAGGAGAGGTGGGATGGTGACCATTTCAGGTGGTTGTCAGGCTGAAAGGAATGAAGGCCAGTTACCCAAAGGGC
The DNA here is from genome assembly GCF_000690535.1 of Cariama cristata. Taxonomy (NCBI): domain Eukaryota; kingdom Metazoa; phylum Chordata; class Aves; order Cariamiformes; family Cariamidae; genus Cariama; species Cariama cristata. The sequence goes on along the minus strand of NW_009601891.1, from coordinate 53,830 downwards.
AAAGTTCTGCCTGAAATTCTCCGAATCATCCGCTCACCTGAACAAGGGGAGAGAGCAGAGCCCTTTTGTTTGCTTTGTAGATAACCATATCGGCTGTTACTATTGCAAAAGAAGTGAACGCCAAACCACATGAGGACTGGAGCAGGGGTGATGTTAAGGACACCGGTCAGTGAATTGGGAGCCTGCCCGTCGGCAGATTGACAATGCCGTTGGGGCACCGAAAGGCTGGGAATCGGGTGCGTAAGAGGCACAGAAGGACTGCCGAAAGGAATTTATACGGCTTTCCTAATACATGGTTCCTGTATTATTTTCTAGTGCCTGTCTCATCACCATGTATTGTGTACAAAGAAACGGCACCCAACTGAAGTAAACATTTTCTTTTGCTCCGCAAGATTTCATCTAAGATAGGTGTGTAGCATGAAATAATTCAGTGTCGTCGGTGTCTGTGATGTGTGTTAACTGCATTCAAATGAGACTTTACAGAAGACAGACTCGATCAAAAAAAAAAAACAACACAATCTCCCAAAGTAGTTTTTTGGCAGTAAGTCTGCTAAACCTTTAACAGCCTCCTCTCATCCTAAGTAGTGAAGTCAGTTTGCAAATTCCTAAGGGGAGGATTGCGTGTGCCGGCGTGTCGGCCCCAGCGGTATGACCCAGCTCGTAGGCAGTTTCCTTGTTGCACAACCTGCACCCGTCACCTATGAGATAATAAAGAAATCCTGGTGGAAAAAAACCTAATGGAAATATTTCTATTGACATTTCGGCTTTGCTGAAGGAAAAGATCAGCGTATGTGGAAGTGGGCAGCTGCTGTGACTGAGAAGGCAGGGAGAGATGTTCTTGATGGCGTTTTGCAGTTTGATAGTCTGCAGAGATTGGAGCCATGCTTGTGCAAGGCCAAAATTGTAGAACCAAGACTTGGAGTCGGGATTTACTTTGGGCTGTGCGCGCTCTCTCACGCCCACAATAACAGCATCATCGAGCCCTTAAACACCAGAGGGCTTCAAACAATAAAACAAGTAAGCACAAAAGCTTAGAAACAAGAGATATAACTGATTATTCTGCTGATAAAGGGTTAACGTTTGTCTTCCATATCTACCCCAAAAATGCCCACATCCTCAAGCGAAAATGTCTCACGCAATCTGGATTGCGGATCTCAGATCCAGGCTGCAGATGTACTGACTGCCTTCAACTGGTGCCTGTAGCCCCTAAGGACCGCCTGGCCCTAAGCACAGCCTCCCCCTGTTTCCAGTCCCTGCCAGGAATAGGCAGGTTTCAGGTTTAGTTTTATTTATTTTTATTTTTCCTGCTCTGTTCTTTTGGGGTTTTTTTTCTTTCTTAATTTCACCCTCCACCTTTGTGGTGAAAATACCAGGTGAGATGCTGAGCTGACGTAAGTCGCTGCTGAGGCATTGGCTTTGACAGGAGCTGCACTGCCATGGACTACTCGCTTGGTCCTGGACCACTAGAGGATGTAGAAAGATGATAAGGACCAGTTTCCCCAGAATATTTAAAAAAGCCCCTTCACCCCAAAGGCATAGAGCCCTGTGGCGGGGACCTCTCTGGAGTAGGTGGGGCGCAGCACAGCCCTTCCACGGGCCAGAACCGACCCTTAAGGTCTGGTCTTGACTTGTTTTCGCCTGCTGCCCTGTGCTTTGCTTGCTTTCAGTGAGTGAGGAGGTATGGGTCCCAGTCTGGAGCTGGCTTACCGAAACAAACGTCAATGGTTTGGGTTGGGTGATGGCTTATATATAAACTAAGCTTTTCAGTTTTGGTTTGGTCGATATATCTCAGCCCGTATATGCTTTAAAAGTTCCCCCAAATAGTAACCACCGTTATTGGATAATCAGCTATCGTACATGGAGATTGTATTCATTCCCTTCCCCTTGCCCCAGGTGTGCGCTTTGACTCTAATAACGTAGGAATCATGAGTTTTTAAAGCACAGTAATTTTTTTTCTGGTTGAATTCAGTGGACATCACAGAGCTGAGAGAAGAAAATACAATCCATCTTCTGTGAAATGAACTCAGTCATCCTTCAGTTTATTGAGTGAGAGGGAATACAAAACAAATCCACAAATGTCAAAAGCAGTCTACAAGGGATCATTCCATTTCTTTTTCCATTTGTTTCCTTGATTAAAATGATTTTTAACCGATTCCTCTCTTAATTTAATATGACAAAATATAATTCACGCGAATATCCTCCCGAACCCCCCCGGCCAAAGTTTGTGCTTGCCCAAATTTGCTGGAAATGGGGTGGCGGCAGGGAGGGACTTTGCTGACTCACGCTTGTGCGCTTCAATCATCTCCTTACTATAAGCGTGGCAATGTGACGATTAAAATGATTTTTAACCGATTCCTCTCTTAATTTAATATGACAAAATATAATTCACGCGAATATCCTCCCGAACCCCCCCGGCCAAAGTTTGTGCTTGCCCAAATTTGCTGGAAATGGGGTGGCGGCAGGGAGGGACTTTGCTGACTCACGCTTGTGCGCTTCAATCATCTCCTTACTATAAGCGTGGCAATGTGACGACAGAAACTGTAGCCCCGTTAAATCCAGCAGT
>NW_009601891.1:40626-51253 GCF_000690535.1 Cariama cristata | reverse complement strand
CTGATTTGAATGGGCCGGCAAAGTACCCCGGGGTGATCACCCGGTCCCTTCCCAGACGAAACCAGCAGGGCTTTTAGCAACGTTTTTCCGCCTGTGAGCTTATAGTGCTGGCTGCAAACAGGCCTTTTGCAAGCACCGGGCTGGTAGTTTCTGCGGTAAAATTTAATTTGGTAGATCGTTTGCAGCAGACGGACCTCGCTCTGCAATCCTGCGCGCCGAGCGGTTCCCGTCTCGGCAGGGCCGGGTAACGGAGCTCCCTGCTTTCCGAAACTCCCAGTCCGGTACCCGCCATGTAGGTGAGGTTGGTTGAACTGAACCCCATGATGAGTTTTGGCATCAGTCAGACCAGATACAAAAGAAGACGGCGAACGAGACCGGCAATCCATCCAACTCATCGTGCTGACTCCGGCAGCGGCGCTGCGGGAGCAGGGAGGGATGTGCCAATCCCCAGTCCTTCCCCGGTCGCAAACCTTTTCAGTTGGCTCATGCTGTGTCTTCTCTGTTTCCTGATGCAATAAATATTTTTGCGTAGGAGGTAGAAGCGTTTCCAGCATTCCACAAGGATTATGAATGGATCCTCTTAGCGGTCACTTGGGGCTGGAAACTCTTACTCCGCTCTGGCAAGAACCCCGTGAAATGGCTGGGGTGCGTCAGCCGCGGGGGCTGGGGCAGAAACAGGATTACAACCCAGATTACCCAGCCCAATTTCGTGCCTTATCCACAGCAGGCTCCTAATTCCGTAAAAGCTTCTAAATGAGAGGAGAGCTGAGGTCTTTCTGTATTTCTGAGTAGCGGTAGCTATTCTTTGAACTCTGGGGCATAATAGAAATGAGTAATGGAGCCGAGCGTATAATGAAAATGAAGATCACGAAGAGCTATCTTTCTGAAGCAGTACAAGATTATTTAGGAAAAAGTTTTTTCCTCTACTAAGGCCATTGTTGTTCTATCAAATCTAATATCCTGAACGAACAGAAAGTCTTAAAAAGTTGAAATAGAGGAGTAATGAATTAAGAGCCACCAGACATTGTTAGTTTAATATTACGTTTTAAAGAGCTGAATTTAAGTGAGAGATAATTTAACGAAGACACCATTAGTAATTTTTCTGCCTTAGTTTTAGAGCCAGATCTGAAACCGGGAATAAATGTGTGCATCTGCAGAGGTTCGTACTAGCAGAGGACCTGAGCGTTGGCATTCGGACGTGGAGCCGGGTTGGCAGCCCCGGAGACCGGGCCGTGCCGGAGCCGGCAGCCCCGGCCCGGGCAGAGCCCCTGCCTTCCCCTCCGCTCTCTGCCCCTGCCCACCCACCACCGGCCCCGGTGCCGGCAACACACTGTATGTAGGATGCCACGGCATCCGTGGCAATTCCATGCAATCCCCAAAGCCAACAGGAAGAGGGTAAATTAATGCTTAATTAAAAGCTGACATAGGAAGGGAAAATAAATTAATGTCCTAATTAATGCTTCGGGTTTAGTCCAAATAGGAAACTTAATGATTCGCCTTTCCCTTTTACAGCACTACACTTACCTCTGAGCAGTGATGAATTTCGGCTCATTTGGCCCCAATCCTGGAAAACATCCTCATTAAAAAATGTCTTGAAGCCCACGCTTAATGCTACTCCTGCCACGCTTAATTGCTGGCCTGGATAGGCACGGAGTGAAGTGTTTGATTAAATAAGGTGGAGCTATTGGGAAAATTTTGCATAATGGTCCCCAGTTTGCTGAGCTGATTTGACTCTTAAAAAACTTCCCGTAGCATCCTCTGTTAGAACGAATAGCATTAGTCACTATTGCAGGGTTTCTTTTGCTACGGTGGTTTTAATGGAGTTGGTATTTTTGTAAACGTCGCTGCTTTGTGATCAAGAAGAATCGAAAGTCTTCTAGAGCAGCGAGTCTTCTGAGAAGGAAAACGAGAGCAGAAGTGTTTGAAGGATTGCGGCAGCACAGTCACCCTACCGGGGTCACCTCCTTTAACAAATCTTGGTTTATTCGTGACAAAGGCTTCCATTTGACAGCACGTCAAGTACAACAAAGTGTCAAAATAAAACACTTAGATATTTAGGGTGCTTCACTGGCTGGAAAATTAGCTCCAGGGAACGGCTTTTGGATCTACCCTGTAACTTCAGAAGGGAACAAAATCCCCCTCCCCGTCCGCACGACGGCGGTGCCGCGGGGCTTTGGGAAGGTTGGCGTTCCTGGTAGGGCAGGTGGGGAGGTCCGGCACCTCCCCGGAGGGAGAGGAGGAGAGGCGGCGGTGGGCTTCGGTAATGCACATAGGTGAATTGCTGAAAGGTACGTTTTTGCTATCAAGGGCTGTATTTTTTTTATCGAGGTCTCGATAAAGAAAGCGGAGGATGAAATGCTCTGGCCTGTGGCATGCAGGTTGCATGAGAAGACCTATAATATTGCCTTGTGACCTTACATTTTGTGAACTGATGGATTCGGCACGAGAGACGTTAGCATCAGCGCTGTGATACACCCTGTATCGGTCATGTGAGTCAGTCCTGCAGAGAAGCGAGCAAAATTGTTTCCCTGGCTTCCTACTCTTAAAGCACCTTTTTTTTTTCCCCTCTTTTTTTTGTTTTTTTCGCTGCTGCTTCTTTCCTAGATGAGGAAAGCTGCAGGTTGGATTGATCGTAGCCTCTTCCAGAACTTCTGCGCATCACTTAAACCACGCCAATTCAGTGTGCCGTGCCCGCCGATAGAAAGTTGCCGTTAGTCCGTAGGTATTAAACCTCCCCAGCACTATCGCGAGGTCACACCAGAGACTAAGGTGCTGTAACTGTACAGAAATGTTTGCGGTTTGAACGGCTGAAAAAGCACCGGTCCTTGCCTTCCCCGCCAACCACTTATTTGTACCCGGCACGGCTGTTTGTGCGGCTGCCCGGGGAGCTGCGCTAGCTGAAAAGGAACCAAGTCCAAAAAATAAAAATAAAAAGCCAAAGGAGATGCTTAAGACACATCAGGCTGTGGTCCCCGTTTCCTGTAATGCATCAAACCAGTTCACCTCTGCTCTTTTTATGACGTGAGGTGCCACACGAGCCAAATTACAGGTTGCCGCTTACACCAGAGAGAAGGAATGCTGTATTCCCGGCGCGTCTGGCGTTGGAGTCGCCGCACCTACTCCTTTAATCTATCCCCATTCATGTTGCATGTGTCATGGCAGGGTTCAAAGCCGGGCGGAAGAGCTCATGAGGTCATGGAAGGGAGAAAAAGGGGTGTGTATCCAAAAAAAAAACCACCCCACACCATTATAGCTCTTTCTTGCATAGTTTGCCTCCTGGGTGGTGAGCCCTGTGCCGTTTTATTCAGTCCTCTGAGGTTTTTCTCTGCAACCGCATGTGCTGGAAGACAAACACGCGTAAGAAACAGAGATGCTCGCCTAATGTCATGGTTCCTGCAGATTGACTTTAAAGAAATGAAAGGTGTTTTAATAATTATTAAGAAAAAAATGCCGTGAGTCTAAGAAATCATGGCAGTAGGTGGCACCGAGTCTCTGTGGACGCGGTTCCTACTGAAATGAATGGGAGTTTTGCGGGCAGTACTGCCGAGGCGCTGTCGGCTGGTGACCGAGAGGCGATGCTCGTGGGTTTCGGCAGCAGGGTCTCCCGTTTTGTATCTGCAGTCTTCTCTCTCCAGTCAGTTGCTCATCTATTTGGCTTTAAGATAAAATTGTTTCTGGAAGTTTAGGAGTACGGACTCATTTTGTAAGAATCAGTCTGGTGCAAGGTCTGGGTGTTTCTTCGGTCTTGTTCAGATCAGGTTTGAATGCTTAGAGAATAAAAACGGTGCGGTCGTGTCCTTCTGTGGGCAGGGGTAAATTTTCCTCTCCAGAAACTCTCTCCGTCCTCCCCAACTTTCACACACGGAAAGAAAATTCCTATAAAGTGGTTGAGGTCGTGCATCCCGTTAATCGGGAGGGCTGCGTACCCGGGGCGCATCCAGCTCCCCAGCGAACGAGCACCTCGGGAGCGTGCCTGTATTCAGCATCAGGGCAGGGGGAAAAAGCCGTCCGATTCTGAATCCAGCTCACGATGCCTGGGTGTCTGCAATGTAGGAGCATTTCTCATCCAGATACTCTGGCTCTAAATGTTAAATGTTTTTTTTATTAGCAGCTCTTCTATTGTGTGCACTGAAAGATGAGTCACTGCCCTTCAGAGCAAAGCTGGGAATCAATAGACCTCTGTGAATTAGATAATGCGCTAAAATATGGATATCTACAAAGGCATGGGAATTGTGATGGTGACTAATGGGTTAGTGGAAATACACAGTGAAAACAGCCCAAGCAGACAGTAATCTTTCTGGAACCTTCCCTGAGACCCAATCCACTTGTGATGGTTAAGCATCTTGCGCACCGCGGTCACGTGGTGGATGAGAGGAGGTGAAATTGAGCTCCCGGGCCCTGATGTACAGAAAATGAATCTTCTGCAAGACTTTTCTCTTAACGACGGAAACTGCCTCAGGACTGTTTGCTGGGGAAACCAGCTGCAGACACTGCACCCTGAAGCCTGATTAGAGCGGCAGAGGTGGGTGACAGATGATTATTCCCCTTTCCGCAGAGCTGGTGAGACTCATCCGGAGCACGGTGTTCAGTCCTGTGCTTCCCAGGACGAAAGACAGGGACAAACCGGAGCAAATGCAGTGTAGGGCCATGGAGATGGTAAAGGTTGACCCTGCTTTGAGCCGGGGGGTTGGACTGAGGTGATGCCCAGAGGGTCCCATCCAGCCTCAGCCCTTTGGTGCAGTGAAAGTCCAGCCCCACGCCAGCTCTCTGACGCCCTGACGCAGCACGCTCGGTAAAATTTGGAAATCTATTAAGTCAGAATAAATTCCAGCTTTGTGTTAGCTAACCAGGAATAGTCTCACGGTTGTCTGAGATGTTCTTTCCACTCTCCAAATGTGGCATGAGCAGCCCCCAAATCTTTATTACGGTTGTCCATTTTATCTAATGAACCTTGCTAGCTTCTGAAAATGATTAGTCAATGAGCTCCCTAAAACCGTGTTAGCTGCAAGTAATGTGAGCTCCCAGAACACGCTGATATACACCGGTTAAGTTTGCATTGGGGATTTTTATTGTTGTTCCTCTAAACAGAGAGGATAGCCTCAGGCAGGTCTGAAAATTGCATCTCTAGCCAGTTGGGGGAAGTGAAAGTCAGAAACAATCGTCAACAAAATAAATTTTTTCCTCTTGGCACAGGGTGCTCTGGACTTCTCAACGCCAGGTGCTAACTCCCTTTGCCCCCCAGACTCCCACTCCGGACTGGGAAGGGATACAAGAGTCATAAAATACGACGAGATGTGTTTTAAGATAAAAGGCCGTATTGAATCCCTCGTGTAACTCTACGGCGGAGAGAGGCAAAGCTGGCACACAAAGATTCATGGCTGTTGGTTGTACCCTCGTACAATCCAGTGGATTGTGTTCAAATTGCTGAGCAGAACCAAAAAAAAAAAAAAAAATCGGATATAGGTATTTATGTAGCCATTATCTGACTCCGGTCTTTTGCAGAGCACATTGCTTCAGTCTGCTTTTCCTCCAAAAAAAGTCTGATGTAGGCAAAAGTTTTTATCCCCGTGCTAGAGATGAGAGAGGCTCTGCTGAAGGCAGCTGAGCGTTGGGCGTTTATCCATCGTTTGAAGGCTTCCCCAGATTGACAGGGGACGTTCTTGGCATGGCAGGAACCAAACCTGAACTCTTTCCAGTCCCAGGCTGGTGTATTAATCATCAGGACACAGTTCTGAGACGTTTCAGGGGTAATATTCATATAAATACATAAAACCACCAGATCTACCCTATAGAAAGAACCCTGAGCTTTATTGTGGTAATGGGAGAGTGACAGCCACGCCGTTCTGTCTGGGTGTCGACTCCAGATTTTTTGTTTTGCCAGTGTTTTGGTCGGGCAGCTGGGGTTTAGTTGGGGTTTTTTAAAGGTAAGGTTTTGTCTGGAGAGAGGGGAGATCTTGGGGACCAAGGCACAACTTCTAACACCTTCCCCATCTGACGGGCCTTCGACGTTCTGTGCCTTTCAAAACTTAGCGTTTCTTTCACCAGCAAGGAAAATACCTTAGATGTGAGAGCAGGAGCAACTGGGAGGGGAATGACAGATCCGAAGGAGAGGATGCTTTATGGATGTGTGGCAGTCCTGGTTGTCTCTTGCGGCTGGTTGCGTTCAGTGGAACCGTTCCTGGCACGTCCCTTTCCGTGTGAATAAACTCGATCGCACAAAGGAAAGGGAAGAAAGGAATTTTGCTTTCTTAATTCGGTAGTTATGGCGATGCTGAGCAAAAAAAAAAAAAAAAAGTGGTGACTTGACTACCTTTGTTATCAAAGGACAGAAAAATACAATATTAATTGTATTTTACTTACCCACTAGTTGCCTTGGGGGAATAAGAGGTAATTATCACGCCGGCTGTGATACGTGTCTGGTCTGTATACACCTAGCTGGCAGGTGTACTTAACGCTCGAGGTCTTTGACCTAAAGCCAGCTGATAGTGATTTAGGTTTTCTGTAGATCAGATCCTCTTCCTGGAAAAAAACCTACAAACTGTAGTGACTTAAAAAATTACCGAAGGTGTTTACAGGTGTAAACGCAAGAGAAGAGTTCAGCCCTGTCTTGTAGCGGAGAGAAAGCCCACGATTTCTCTCTCTGGTTTAAAATGGGTCAGAAACCCTGCTGGTTTTTTATTTTTTCATTCCTGATGCTGCTGTCACTGAAATCAGTAGCATCTCACGCTGCTTTGTTTCATGGAAGCAGGATCTGTCCCGAGATGCTTCCCCCGCCCCGCACCTTCCCTTCGAAGCAGGGATTCCTGGGGAGATGGCTGTTTTCACACGGAAAGTGGGGAGCAGTCGGTGTCGGTGAGTGGCTTGGCTGGTTCCTCACCGGTGGGCGGAGGGCGACAGAGACCTTGGGTGGCCGCCGTCTTTTTCCCAGGAACGTTAAATTCCTCCGTTCATCATCAAGGGTCAGGGCAACTAAATCCAGATAAATCCGGAGCAAGTGCGCTGAAGTCTCTGGAGATCTTACAGTCGCTGACGTGGGCGTAGAATTTGGCCCAGAAGAGTTATTTTTGCTTAGACAAAACCAGTCTCTGCCAGAGAAGTAAGCTCGATATAAATGTTAGCTTGCTTCTATAACAGAAACTTCATTTTATTTGGGGGGGGAGGCATGCAAATTCTGGTTTTAGCTACTTTTGTGTAAACTGGGAGTAAGAGTAACTCATTGACTTTCAAATCCTTGCTCATTTAGAAATATTCTTAACCTTATTTCCGTACATTCACGGCAAGCTATTCTTTCCTCAGATTAAATGCAAATCCAGAGTAAGAGAGGGGTTTTTGCAAAAACCTAAGGAAGTCAGGAACCCAAATCCCATTGAGACCCAATAGAATTTAGGCACATAAACTTTCTTTACTTCTGTGAAAATCCCAATCTATGATTTAAAAAAAAAAAGAAGTGCTGGCAGTTCCTTTAACTTAGCGAACATCTTTTAGAGAGTGTTTTATATGATTGAGTGCTGAAGAGCTGTCATAAACCTTTTCATTTAGCAGCATCCCCAGATAGATAGCAAAAAGAGATTGCCATAACAGAGAAGAATGAGAAACAGAGGATTTGCTGTTCTGCCTCCAAACATTTCCCCAGATCCCACATCCTACTCTCAGAAATGGAAAGCGTCTTAATTATTCAGGGGAAGAAAGATGCCCTCCTGTAACTTGTTGGATAAGGATGCTGCGCCTGCAGTACCCTTCAGTACTTCACTGGGTCCGGTGCCTTTGAGCCAGCTGAAATGTTCAAGCGCTTTTCGATCGTTTATAGCGATTTATAGGGAGGGCACGGAGACCTGCTGCTACGGAGAAGGGGCATCGGGACACAGGCAGCCAAAATGTCTCCTCGTGCCTCTCGGTCTAACCAGACCGCACAAGGCAGGGCTCGTACTGCAGACTTCAGCGGGTAAAAAGCCAGTGGCCGACTGCCTGAGCTCGGATTAGACGTCCTTCTGGTAGGAGGAGGAATCCCAGCCCCGGGGCTTCGTTCTCGGCGCTCGTAACCCTCTGCCTGCCTTGGGGAGCGGGTACTGGGCAAGGGTAAAAGGATGCCCTGGTTGGGAGGAGGGGAGGTTTGGACTTCTCACGGGCACCACGCTGCCTAGCAAAGCTCAGGTCATCCTGGAACCCAGGAGCCTGTGCTACGCCGAGATGTCGTCTGCAAGCGTGTGCGCTGCTGGAGCCGGCGCGGGCTGGAAAACTCACCTGTGCTGTAACGTGTTCAAAATATCCAGGTAACAGGGATGCGGGACTTGGGTGTGAGTCCGTGACTCTAAGGGCCTGATCCTGCCAAGTGTCAAATGATACTTCCAGCCCCGCTCCGGTCACCAGGAGAGATGCTGGCCCAGCACCAGGCAGGATTGATCTGCCAAAGCTCCAGGCGCAGAGCAACAGCAAGCGGCGTGTGAGAAGTCACACCGCGAGGAGGCTGAAGTGTTTATGACGGATCTTTCCAACAGTGAAAACTCTCTTTTTCTGCTCCTGCATTTAGCTAGCACCTGTCAAAGAAGATTAGAAGAGGGAAGATGACATGGAATTAAGAAAAAGATTTCTAGTGGCCAGAGACGGTGATAAAGCCCACTGTGCTCCTGCCTGGTGTGTCAGACTGCTTTCTGCCTCAGAGACCTGCCTGATTAGTAAAGAAAAGGGGAAAAGGAAAAAAAAAGACACGTAACAGCAATGGTAAAATTGTATAGGTTCTGCTGCTGGGTACCGCAGGTATTTTCTTCCGCAAAGAAAATGAGTATATTTCAAGTAAATTGATATCGAAAGTGACATGCCATTTTTTAGCTACCTAATTTTAAGATGCTTTAAGACAACCTGGTGCATGCTTATTGCTTCCTCACAGCCAGCATCTCACGTTCAGCATCCAGGATGACTCTTTGCAAACTTGGCCGAGCCCCTTGCAGCGGCGTTTGTTACGTTGCGGATCAGCGTAAGCGGAGCTGGCAAGGGTCGGTGCTCCACGGGAACGTATAGGGTACCGGCGGCGTATAGGTGCGTGCACCTCCGGCAGTCCCTTTCCAAGCAATTCGTCTGTGGTATCTCAAACCAGGTCTGAAGCCTTGCAGGCCGTAAGCTTGGAGCAATTTGGGAAGTAGGAGTTATGGGTTTTATCACTACGCGTGCAAGCCCACAGACGAAGCTGGAAGCCCTTCCAGCGCGATGTAAGAGTCCTCGCTTTAGCGGCGTTGTCGCAGATTTCTTTGCTCTGGTGGCCAGGCAAAAAGGCAGTGGGATACACTGGCGTTGTCTGTGGTCCCTTAAATGAGCTCGAGTTAGGAGCCCTAGGTTTTACTTTGGTATTTCGATTGCTGGGTGGCACGATTTTTCATTGTGTAACTTTCATCAGTAAGAAAAACCAACTCCATCCCTGCCTTTGAGGCATTTGGGGGAGGTACAGGGTGTGTCCAGATCTCCTTTTAGAATTACGGCCACCCGAGTATAGATCATTTCTGCTTCTGGAGACATCTTTGATTTTTATTTTTTTGACTTCCTGGGAATTTCTTCCTTTGGAAACAGTTGAAACAACCCTCTCTTTCTTAACTGTTTCACCAGAGTAAAAAAAATATTTTCCATGAACTATCTTTTTCCTTTTTTTTCTTTATTCTTTACGGTTTTATAGTTTATATGCCAGTGAAACCATGCACTTCAAATTCTTATCCCAAGGTTTTGAGTTGATTTTCATGGCAGATACAAGCAGTGATGCCTGCACTGATCTCAGACATGGTTTATTTTTATTCGTATATATCAGCAGCTATTTGTCACGCTACTTTGCAATGTGGGACTCACATTTATATGGTTTGGGGAGATGTAACTCATTTTCTGTTTAATCCACTGTCTGCCAAAAGGAGAGATTTAAGATAGAATACTGTGGGCTTTCTGACATGGTTCATGGGTTTTTTTTTTTTATACGTGTTTTTATTTATTCTCCGTACATGCTCTGTCATTTGTTAGGTTGAGTGCAAAAGAAAGTTGGTTTTCCAATAGGTGTAATTTGAGGAAAAACTCTCAATGTGGAATGGACAGTAGATGTGATTGCGCCAGGATTCTGGAATATTGAAAGTGTCGTAGTGAACAGATTGCACCGGGACTCCGGTTCTGCTACGAGGAAAGTCTTAGCAAGTTACTTCTCTCTGGTTTGCTCTCTGGTTAAAAAAAAAAAAAAAAAAAAAAGTAATGTTGGTGCTCTCCTCGGTGAAGTGCTTTGAGATCCACGGACCAGCAGTTTGGTTCTTGCGAAGCACCGGGTGGTTCTTGTCGCATGGTGCCAGCGGGAGCGGAGGTGGGCACGGCTACAGAGAGGTGAGCTGAGTCGCCGGACGGTGGCAAGCGACAACGACGGCTGAGATCCCGCATCCCCAGGCTGCGCTTGCTCCTTGTGCGGAGCAGATGCTGCTACCGGGTAGCAAAGCGGATCGCACCACATCCCGAGGTGGAAGGGACCCACGAGGATGAGGGATGCTGTCAATCTTTTGTCACACGGAGCAGCAGGGACAGCTAGCGCTCAGAAAGCATGCTGCCACGTAGCACCCCGCGGCTCCGCGTCTTCACCTCCTCGTGTCTGGGGCCCGCCGGGGGGGGAGAGGTC
>NW_009601891.1:38345-40499 GCF_000690535.1 Cariama cristata | reverse complement strand
CGCTGCCTGGCACCCTCATTCACCCAAGCTGTCACCACCCTGCGCCGTGCCGGGGGAGGCATCTCGGGCGTACTTGGATGACTCACACTCGTCCGATGCGGCAAAAAGCTAGGGATGGCATCCTGCCAAAACAAAACAAAAAAATTTTTTAAATTACTCTAGATCTTTCTCGGAAAAGAATAATGTGTGGGAGCGCAGGTGTAGTTCTGTCATCGGAAGAAGAAGCCTTCAAAGACAGTCGTGGGGGGTCCGCTGGAGGAGGGCTGAGCTCTGCAGCCCAAGGCGTGTCCCAGGAGGCTTTGCTCTGGCCGAGGACCTCCTGCGTTAGCTGGTGGTTATTTTAGGCAGCCTCCTTCTGTCTGATGCGTCTCTATCTCTAAATGGGACTTTTGTCTTTCTGGAGTAAAGTTTGGGGCGGGGGGGAAGTCATGCTTGCTTGGTATGACAACAGATTTGTGGTTTCCTGAAAGAAATTTTGGCTTGGGAAATAGTCCTTCCTACGGGCTGCCTGAACCACAAGGCAGTGTCTGGTGCAGTCAGCGGGCGAGGCAAAGGAGCGCGGGTCTCGTGGATTGACAGCTGCTGAGGATGTGATGCCGCGGGCGTAATGCACAGCGAGAGCGGAGAAGGAAACTGTCTTGGTCCCCGAGTGTTAAAAGCAGAGGATGAAATTTAATCAGATGCAGAACTCGGTAGCATCACTTAGGTCTGGTGCTGAGGGCAACAGTCGGGTCTCGAGCATCCTTTCTGGTCAGTGTGGCTCAGCTGATGCTGGTAAGCTGTGATAAATTAGTCATGAGCCTGAGCCCTTAAAGCTATCACGGGCTATGTGAGGTTAGTGCAGGAAAATAAATATCTTGGAATGAATGTTATGTTACTGCTTTTCCTTGAGATTCTGGTTCCATATCACCTGATGGCAGCCCATAAATCTGAAGGCTGCAAACACCACAAAAGGCAACTTTGAGGCGAGAGCACTGATGAGATGACAGTAGGCAAAAGAATTGGGTTGTATTACCAGGAAGATCTCAAAGAAGTGAGGTCTGAAATAGCCTCCCGTGAGATTTGGACCAGACAACGATATAAAGAATGCTCTTGAGAGCATTCGCTCATTGTCAGGAGGACAGACTATAGACAGCCAGCTCTGAGAGGTCTTCTCCATCATTTCTATGAGTCAGTGTGGTTAGGGGCTGTCAAAAGTACGTCAGAGGAGCATTTCTTTTGGATTAGACACTTGTTACCAGTCTGGAGTACTGGGCAATTGATGATGTGAATTCATTGATGCACTGGACAAGGTACCTGAAGGCTGAAAACATTTGTCAGTCTCGGATGAGCCTCTTGCCAGACAAAACTCCGGCACCCTTGTCACTTTAAGGGAGTTTATTACTTCTTTGGGAAAAGCCAGGGAAGAAATACAACAGGTGAAAAGAGACTTGTGAGGCATTGCAAGCCCAGCTGCATAAACCGGGTAAAAATGGAGCAGGTGAACTTCGTAACTGTGGCTTGAAGTTGTTTCTGCTGTGCGTGCGTGGATGCATAGAGAGCTCACGGGATTCGTAAGTCGCTCCGTGCCCTTACCAACCTCTCTGGGGTTTCTGAAACTCCGGCGTGGCTGGCCTGAAGCTCTGTCGTAATCGTTCCTTATTATTTATTTACCTTTTTTACTGTCTAGAGAACTAGCAACTATCGACCCCTGGCAAAAGCGGTGTACAAAATCAGCACGGAGCAAGTTGCACAGACGGGCACGACGACGGGGGCGGGCAGCGTAGCTGGCTGTACCTCCAAATTTCACTTTGCTCTACAGGTGGGGGGTTTAATCAGAAGACCTGGTTCTCTACAGCATAAACCTGTGGTGGTATCTAGTAAACCTCAGGTCTGCCTTTGAACTTCACCTCTGACTTCTGAAAGCTCTTTCCAGTTGTGCAAAATCTGGGCTTAAACTTTGGAAAAGTTGCAGGGTTTTAATTCTTTAGGTTTGGCTATATATGACTGGTGATGGCTTGTGGTAGCTGTTTGACAAAGAAATGCTTGTGCTGGTACCCGTGGCCCTTTGGCTTTTGCACCCTCTGCAATCAGTCCTCTGAATTCTTAACCCGAGACTAGTTCTTTTTGAAAATCAGGATCTGCCAGAGCAGATCCACCAGGATCAAACTGTCC
>NW_009601891.1:20593-38314 GCF_000690535.1 Cariama cristata | reverse complement strand
CGGTTCGGGAGGTGACTGCGATGCCTGGGTGAATGAACCAGCCAAAGAGTGGATGGAATAGGGGCTGGAAAACACCAGCATTAAATAAATAACGACGAATAGCAGTGATGGCATCGCCTGAAAGATAAAGCCTGATAGTTGTAAGGAGGCAGGAAAATGGCTTTGTTCTTAAGGCATTAAAATGGGGTTTGGGGACCTGTGTATTGGTTGCTCTACGGCCCTGCATGATGTTAGGCTAATCCTGAATCTCTGTCTCTGTTCCCCTTCGCTGACGTAGAACGCTACGGGTTTGTTCAGCTGAGAGTATTGACTCTTTATTTGCACCCAGAGACTCGGGACCCCTAAATGCAGCTTCAGTATTTGGTGCAGACCTGAAGTGCTTTGCAGACATCGCCTGCGTCTTGACGACGCATCCCAGAAGCAGGTAACGTGACGTTACCGATGAGCGCTGTACGTGGTGTGACAGAGCTAGGAGGATCCCTTAAGAGCTCCTGACCCCCAAAGCCTGCTCAATTGACTTCTCTCACTGACAACGTTTTTAGGTTTAGGCTGCAGCTTAAACGTCTAAACCACTTTTAATGTTTAGGCTGACACATCTGATACTTGGAAAGGGCTGGGAGCACGCACGCTGTCAGTGTCAGTGGCTCAGCTGTCAAGTGTTAACTCTTCACGCCGCTCTTAGTCACTTGGCATTATCTATTCCTATTCTTGTCAGTGTTCCCAAGTGAAAAAGAGACAAAAACCTGGGTGGGAGTTTGGGCAGTCTTCTCAGAACCTGACTTAGAGAGCTTGACTAGAGCCTTACTCGATCCTCTGCGTGATCTAAACGAGGCACCTACATCAGATGCTGGAAGTCGAAGGTAGGTAGGAGATGGGCCAGGAAACAGTTCCTGCAAGGCAGAGCAGCCTCTCGTCCTCAACCAGACAGCTCCTTGCTGCCAGGAGGAGGAGGAAGAGGAGGAAGAGCCGTCGCGGGAACGTAGCTCCTCTGGTTTGGGAAGATGCCTCGCTGCAGACGCTGAGTGGGAACCAGCGGAGGGAAAGGAAGACGCCAGGTTGTCGGATTTGTAGAAAGGAGAACCTGCAGGAAGAGAAACTTCCAGGGATTGCTCCCAGGTGAGCAGGTTTCCTGTTGGAAATGTTTCGTAAGGAAAATCTAAAGGAGCACAAGGATCACAACGTGTAGCTGTGAGGCTACGACAACGCATAAAGGTTTTGGATGCTGGGAAAGGTAAAGGAGAAGGTTCACCAGATGGGAAGGTAGAAGAAATGGCTGTCGGAGATCCCCTGAAGAAACTTCCAGGGATTGCTCCCAGGTGAGCAGGTTTCCTGTTGGAAATGTTTCGTAAGGAAAATCTAAAGGAGCACAAGGATCACAACGTGTAGCTGTGAGGCTACGACAACGCATAAAGGTTTTGGATGCTGGGAAAGGTAAAGGAGAAGGTTCACCAGATGGGAAGGTAGAAGAAATGGCTGTTGGAGATCCCCTGACCTCCAGTCCTGCCGTGCAGCAAGGAAGAGTTTGGAGGGAGGGAGGGAGGGAGGAGATCATTCAGGGTCCGGCCACAGGGCCAGGAGCTGGGACGCTGAGCTCTGATCGTGGCTTTTCCCGTGGCAGTCTACACAGATGTGAACCAGACAGCTACGTCCTCACCCCCAAAATTGCCTACGTATTCCACAGTGCGATAGAAGGTAGGATCAGAGCTTTGCTGCCTGGGCGTTCTCTGCCTTTAAAGTGGGACTAGAAATAATACTTCCTGGCCTCACACAGCCGTTATCAAACTTAATTTGCAAAAGGCTTTGAAGGCAAGTGCCAACTCTTACCAAAAACCCCTCTCTTATCAGTGAATCCCTGTGCCTGCGCGCTCTCCGGTGGGGCATCAGGACTAGCCCCAATAAATCTGACGATTCCACAGTTGGCTTTGGCTGCAGAGGCTGAAGGTAAAAGTTATTCGAGGCTGAAACTGTGATTTTAGGCATGTATGAAGCTGGTGGAGTGTATTAATTCAGCTGTGAAATGGAGAGATAGGATAGGTATCACTCCAGACTTATGTAAGTGACGTGCATCCCTCTTTGGCTGGTACTGTGGGGTTTTTGATGTCATCTGTCATTTAAATGCATTCTTCTCCGGCCCCGTGATCTTGATTGTTCTCTCTGGTGGGAGTTAGGGC
Source organism: Cariama cristata (assembly GCF_000690535.1). Classification (NCBI taxonomy): domain Eukaryota; kingdom Metazoa; phylum Chordata; class Aves; order Cariamiformes; family Cariamidae; genus Cariama; species Cariama cristata. The sequence goes on along the minus strand of NW_009601891.1, from coordinate 36,143 downwards.
TTAAAATGGTATATACCGCTTGCATCACCTGAGCTCGGTAATACACTGATCCCGGTTTGGTTTCTTTCTTAACTTCAGAGGAGTTTCACTGCACCCCGCTATCTCAGTGGGTTTTGCTGAGGACGGAGTGGAAGTACGCAGGTATTTTGGGGGGCTGTGGGACTTGGGAGTCCAACCATTGAACATCAGACTTGGCAGGTGGGAAACCAAGCGTGCCTGTAAAGTTGGAAAGGTTCAAAGCGGGTCTGAGCAGCAACGAATGGCTCTGGTCGGGGCACAAAGAGGAAAGCCAACTGACCCTTTTAATCGTTTTGTTCAGATCTGCTAGAAGAAAGGCATCGAGGGTAACAGAAACTTCTTTGAGGCAACCTTCCATCCCAGGGTTTATAAAGCTACCTCATTTAGCTAAAATTTTACCTGAACTTAGAGCTGGGAGGCCCTGGCCTCAGTTGTTTTATGTGACTGAACTTTCTCCTGTTCGCTTAGAGAGAAGATTTGGGCTCCTTTTCATTGGAACTGTGTTAAAATCGCCAACTTCGAGAGTCAGGAGTGAAAGGGCGAGGAGGTTTCAGCGTCACTAAGGCTCTGCATATGCTTCCTTTGGAATATACAGTTGGCATCTCCTCTGAGCCCCTGCCGCGGCGAGAGCAGCGAGTCGCTCTGATGGGGAAGGGCTTGGGCGTTTGGGGGGTTCCTTTAACAACAAATGTTTCTTAGGATAAGTGTTGGCTCTTTGATAGGAATACCAGGGATGCTTGAAATTATGCCAGCCAGGTAGACCAGCAGGTAGAGCCGGGTGGGTCAGAAATCTGCAGCTCTGGCTACTTTAAATACCAAATGCCTTCCACTTTGATTGAAAGTTTGCTGTTGGTTGGGCCTGCAATTTTGCATGCGCTTTCCATGCTTGCTCACAAAACAGGAGCCTTGGTTTTGGAAATAAAAATTAATGTGCTACATCATCTGCTAAAGTGGTAGAATAATTTTGATATGCAGAAATATCAGACTCATTATGAGCGCCGTTAGTTAACCATAAAAATCTGAAATTGTGAAACCCAAAAGACATCTGCCTTGTGTCTAGATCTCTCTTTTTATGTTCCATTGACGATACGTCCGTATCAAAGACCTCCAGTCTGTCTCCGGTGCATGCTGTTACCCCCATATAAATATACGACACAACATATATCTTCAGGGTTAGCTTTGACAAGACAAGATTGCAGTAATGGTCAAAGGCAAAAGCATTAATACGATAAATAGCATTTCACGTTTCAGTGCAGCAGCTCAAAGCTTTTCATTCACATCAGATCCTCGTGGAAGAGTGTACAACGGGGGGAACGAGGCATTCAGAGGGAAAGCCAATTGCCCAAAATCTTTACTGCAGTCAGCAGCGTGGTCCTGAACTCCTGCCCTGCTCTTAATCGCCAACAGACATTTCCTTTCCTTGGGGATCGAGTAGTCTGTAAAAGTATGAAATATTAATATTCTCTCGCTCCTCTGAATGTCTCACGTATGAATTCTTTAAAGCAAGGATTATCTCTTACCGTGTTTTTAAGCAGCACAAAGTTGCACAGAAGAAGTCACGGGTTGGAAAGGCTGACATAATAAATGTTTGTGACATTCTCAGACGCTTCAGTAATACAAGTCCTCCGGTTGGAGAAATTTGTACATTTTTAAAGCAAGCGCAAATTTACTTCTCAGATGTTTCTGCGCTTTTCTCAGTAATTTCAGGGCCCTCTCAGGACTGGGTGAAGCTCAAAGCAATTCACCGAGCGCAGCGCACGCATCGGTGTGCCGACGTCGGCCGTAAATGCGTCTTCCCTCCTACTGCTATGGCAAGGTGTCATTCTGAATGCGACTTCCCTACTTGAGATTATCCCCGAGAGGTAAGGAAGGCAACAGTCTTGGCACAGTATTTGGCTAAAACAACCTGTCATGGGCCTTTCCGTAGCGTTTCGAGGTGCCCGGCATTAGCCCAGCACTCCTCAGCTCCCCGTAGCGGGGAGCACGTGAAGACGGCCCAGGACCAGCGCTCAGTCTCTCTTTCCATCCCTAATTTATGTTCAGTGGGAACAAGCCTCTGCACCTCTCTGTCTCCCTTTCCTCGCCTGTGAAGCGATGCCCAAATCCGTTGTAAAGCTTTATATAAAGCCACGTGGTTTGATGATGAAATCTAGAACTAAGGGCAAGTTTGAGTGACACCCGGCAGTGATGGCTTTACTTAGGCAGATGTGCATTATTCCAAGATTTGTGTCTTCCCCTACGCAGCTCTTCTCGATTTGCAGACCATCAACGGTATGACCGTGTCGGAGCTCAGAGTATCTCTGGATGTATTTTAGTTTATTCAGTCCCTGCTCTGAAGGGCTCCGATCCAAATCGGTGAGAAATCACCTTCTGCCTTGCAAACTGAGGCACAGTATAATTAAGATATTTGCCAGATGTCCCCCAGAGCGTTAGTGACAGAGCCGCAGACTGACCCCAGGTCCCTTCTGCCCTCCCTTTCCCCACACCTCAGCCACAAGATGATCCTTCCATGCCTTTGTCTGCAGAGACATTTCTATAACGGGAGTGCTGAAGTGTGTCCTTTCCGCAGGCTCCGCTTTTGTCCGCAGCAGCTACATTTCGTCCTATCTTAAATCAAGCCCAAAAGCCTTGAGAATTTTGCGAGCACATCATCTGTCAGAGGTCTTTCTACCCGAATAAATCTGTGTGCAGCCAGAGCGCACCGAGGGAAGGATCAAATTAATTGACTTCTTCTAACAAAACATTTTTCTCAACGGGACATCAAAATGATCATCTGACACAAATCATCTGTTTCCCTGCTCTTTTCCTGCCTCCCACCCTTTCCATGGAAGGAAAAACAAAGGCATCCTTTAGGATGGTATTTACAGAGCCTTTGTCTCCAGTGCAATCATGACATTTCATCACAGAGCAACACCTCCCGCCTTACCGATTACATTAAATTTTCAAGATGTCTCGGAGTCAGCCCAGAGCAAACCAGATCAGATGGATGCCTGGCTGCAAATATTTCCAGGCCCCCTTAAAGAACCGTGAAAGATGGAGGTGTCTTTAGTCCAAACGGAGGGAGACGATACGTTTCTTCTGTTCTCTCTGTGCCAGTAAAGTCCCAGGGACCAGACTGGAACGGAGGAGAGGCAGATGGAAGTGAAGTGGTGATGAAACGCAGCCATCCGTAGGTCAGCTATGGTTGAAAACACTAAACATTTAATCGCATGATAAAGGCTCCCCCTTTCCCCTGAAAAGAGGTTTGTAAAAGTCAGGATCGAGGATGTCTATCTTGGGTTTCTCTTCCCCCCCATATTTCTTCTGATTCTCCTGTTTGGCTTTTCAGGTTTGTGCAAACTGAGATGGAAAACCCTTTTCTCTGGCCACCTTTTAGGAGAAAACGCTCGGTAACAGGGGGTCCCCTGGCACGTCGGCTGCCGTGGGGAGCAGCGCCTGCGGCCGGGCCCCGCCGGTGCCTGGGAGCCAGCGTCTGCAGGAATTTCAGGGCAAAGGCATCAAACCGAAGTAGACCTTTGGGGTGCGTGTCCCCGTTCGAGCTCCTGAGGCCATTTTCTGACCGATCCTGAGATGCACGGGATGGGAGAGAGCAGGTGAAGAGCATCTCTGCAAGTTGTGTATATTTTGATAATAGAGATATATTATATTCCCTGTATAGATCTATCTGTAGAGACCGAGATAGATACGGTCTACTGCGAATCTCGCCTCGGCAGCATACGATGCTCCTGAGGCATTTGGTACGCCTTCTACCTTTCAACGTGAGCTTCCAGCCCGTGCTTCAGCCCGTATTCAGCCTTCTTCCCAAGCTGTTCTCGGTCGTGTTGTATTTAATGGCTTTTATTAACAATGCAAGACTGGTAATGAGATTACTAAAAATGTTTATGGGACAAATTCATGTGGAAAGATAAACCTGCTTGAGGACTTGGGGCTCTCCTGGGCTAGGCTTTCCTAGCTGTAATTATTATTACATAAACAGCAAGTGAGTTTGGATCTATTTCAGTCTAATATTAAGCAATAGTTTTTCTTTTAATCTCTTAATGTTTTCCCCGGGCATTTTGGAGGTGGTAGGGAAGATCCTGAGTAATAAAGCACAAATCTAATGTGCTAACAGGAATGGGAAGTATCTACGCGATGTCAACATTGCTTTGTCTCAGATGTTTAACGATAATGAAATATAGAAAAGCTTTCTTTTGACTCGCAGTCTGCTGCTACTCGTTGAAGTGAGAGAGCCGACGATCCGCTCTGGAGTCTTGCTCTGTCCCCTCTGCCGCAATCTGTGCGGTTCCCCCCTCCGAACTAGCACTCCCCGAGACAGAAATCCCCATGGAGTAGGTGATTGATATTTTTATTTTATTTTTTCTGGTGGAAAATCTGGCAGCTTTTAACGTGGAGTTTATTTCTGCGTTTGGCCTTTGGGAGGGGTGCATTTTTGGAGTGCCTTTTGGAGTCTTCCCAATTATTACTAATTAAAACTAGGTTGCCGTAGCCAGCTGAAGGAGCACGGGCACGCTTGTGTCAGCCCGTCTTCACATCCAAAATGCTTCACATCTGCAGGTCGGAGCTGCTGGGCCGCCCAACGCCGGGCTCCTGCATCTCCGCCGGCGGGAGGCTGCGCTTTCCGTGCAAGCTCGTGTCGGTGCTGTAGGTCCATACGGGCCGTCTGCTGAGGGGTGCCTGCTCTCGTGGGAAAACTGCTTTCAGCTGTCTCGGAGCGGTGGAAGCAGCTGGTTTGGTGTCTGCGCCTGCGAACGGCTGGGTGACTTGGGGACGGGCTGTCCTTGACTTGCTCGGGGCCGATGTCCCGACAGCACAGGTTGCCGTTGCCGCGCCGGAGCTGTTCGCAGAGAGATGTTTTGCCGTGTGGCTCCGGTGCTGTGAACTGTGGACATCGGTGATTCAGAGCGATGCGGGGGAAGGACATGCTGGGAATCAAATCTGCCTGACGGGCGAAGGGATTTGTATCTGCAGAGGCCAGCTCAGAGCAAAGCAAATAAGCAACCGTCCTTTCAGCTGCTCAGCCGTGGCCAAGGGTAAGCCAGACCTCCTCTGGAGCAGGGCGGACAATCCAGTGCGTGCATCCAAAATCTTAATCCAGGGCTCACCGGGTCAGCGTTTAGGATTAGGACTTGCAAGACCAGTGGCCCGCGATGGTGGCGGGGCTGGAGCCGAGAGAGGCACTGAAGCCTGGCCCTTGTTTCCAGTAGGAACCGTTGAAGGCAGTGGCTTTGCTCAGGGTGGGCTCCTCTGAGCCGCGGAGGACACCGATAAAGTCCCAGAGTTTGTTCCCTTCGGTTGGGAGTTACGGCTTTCCATGCCGATGGTGCTCCCTGCAGCGAAGGCGATTTCCGCTCCGATAAGCTACCACGATTTTCCATGGATGAGATGAGTAGCTCTCTTGGTTTTCCATGGATTTCCTTCCCCTCTGTTGAAGCAGGGCAATGGCAGAAAGAAGAGGTACAATAGTCTTAACTGAGGAGAGTCCACGCACCGTTTTACTGCAGAGATTTTCTTTGAGCTGATTAAACTTCCCGTAATAAATCCACCCTTAGAGAGGGTACAGGATCTTTAAAACGGGCCTGTCACCACTAGAAGTCCACTACTTGCGGTTGCTCAATGACCACGTCCATAAAGTAAGCAAGAAGGAACGAGCAAAGGGACTGTGACTCGAATAAATATTTCAAGTTGAACCAACTTTGTTAAAGTGTTGTACACAAGAGTGGAAATTTTTCTCCAGGTTCAGTGCTGTGGAGGTTTAGACCATGTTCGAGAACCAAAGGGTGGAATGAGTACCCTTGGTGTGTAGTTGTGTCGTAGACACAGGCTACGTCGCCCGGGTCACGTCTGACGTGGGAGCAACGCGGGCTTTGTGCACGGGGACCTGCCAGCGGCGAGCAGAAGCCGACGCTTGCCGAGGTCCAGGTAGGGTTGTAGGATGACAAAGAGATCCTCCAAGGAAAACGGAGGCCGTGCTGGAAGCCGGTATGGGTCTTGTCTCTGAAGGCACGACCTGGATTGACTGAACAGGGTTAACGGTGTTTTAGATGAAAACTGTAGAGTTTTCTTTGCGCTCTTCTGAAACGAGGCGACTTCTGGAACAAAGCGAAATAACTTTGCAGAGGGTGATCGAGAAAGAAAATCTCTGCTTTCCAAGAGTTGGCGAGGGGTTATGTTGCTTCAGGCCCGAGGGAAACGTGTTTTGTCAATGTTGAATGCTTTGCTCAAGAGAAATTTTTGCTTACCCGTTTCTTCTCTGTTTCCACCTACCTGAGGAAAAGAAAAAATCAAAACAAAAACCGTTTCAAGCAGAAACTGAAGGGCAGAGCTATGGGAGTCTCTCGGATGTCCTCTGAGGACTTTGTTGTTGTGGTTGATTTCATTCAAAGACTACAGCAATGAGGCAGCGTAAAACCCCAAGATAGATATTAATTGTTCCTGTGCAGGAATGTAATAGCAACCAGGTTGGGAGTTATTGATCCTCATGGAGTTTGACGCAGTCAGAGGCAATTTCGGGTGGGAATTTGGGAAATAAATTAAATATAACTTTCTTTTAATATGAATTTATAGGTCATTTAAGGCTTAATGATCTCTATCCAGAGCTATTGGCTTTGGGTAGAAAATAGACGTGGGGAAACAGACACTGGCTGGGGAGAAGGAGCAAGTGCCCCGAGGACATCTCCTTAGGGGCCAAAGCGCGCATTTCGGGAAAGCAACGGATAAACACGGGCTGGAGGAAGAGGATGAAACCGAAATTCAGCTCGGTTGGGCCCCAGTGGGGAAAAGGCAATAAAGGCCGCTGAGGTTAAGCCGTGATGTAAGAGCAAAGAATTTATGTTGATTTTGGAATACGTATCTAAAAAATATAAGCAGCCTCGTTGGGGCGGTGAGGTGGGAGGCATCTGCGTATAGAGACGCTGTCGAGCCAGAGGCAGGGAAGGAATACCGAGTGTAAAATCATGCCGAAGAACTCGGCTCCCAAGAAATGGCTTTTTACACCTCCGGTCTCTGGAAGAAAGGAAAGAGAAATGAGAAAGGAGGGAGGGGAATAGAGCAAAGACAGATTGATTTCGACCGCTCTCTTTCTTTGCTTTCTACCAGAGAAAATGGAGGTGGAACGGTTCCAAAGGCAACGCTCAGATGGCTGTTGGTGCTGCCAGGAGAGACCTTGAGCACCTTCAGGCAGGACGTCACGTCGTATTCGAAGTTCTCCAAATATAAAGGGAGAGTCAGTGATGTATTTCTCTTGAGGAGGACCTGGGCGGTGCAGAGGTTAAGCTGCAGTGGGATAAACGTCAGCACGTGTTTTTGAAGAAGAGCTTCTCTCTAAAAATAGCGTCAGGAACGGGAAGGAAATTGAAAGCGATCCGAGGTTTGTCAGCATTTTTAGATAACAGTTAAAATCGTGGGTGTCAATCCTTCGTTGAGATATTTTATTGGTTTTGCTGCTTTGGTGGTAGACTGCAAAACGCGGTATTCTCACTGAAAATGTTCAAGACTTAAGGGTCAGAAAGCCAGAGCTAAAATCAAATCTTTTCTTCTCCGTTGCCTGCGATAGCATGCTTGATTTGACCTTTCTATTACTGTTCTTATTATTGCAGTTTGAGGTGTGAATTATATGTTTAATAGTTTTTTATTTTGCTATACACTGGAACATGGAGAGAAGCAAAGCCATGTATCAGAACGCAAGGGTTACAAAGGGAACTTTTTAATTGAGCTCTTAATAGCTCTGCTACTGGCTTTGGCCGCTGCCATCTCCGTCCTGAATGGGAACGGAAAGCCTAAAACGTGTCTCTCCAAAATTCTTACCTAGCAAGATATTATGAATATCTTAATTAAAAGGGATTATGGAGTACCGGAGATGACTGACAGGGTAGAACTGGAATAAAACTCTGTAACTACAACTTTCATATGCGTCTTTTAAAGCTGTTAATTGGATGTCTTCTAGTAATAGCCAGGACTTTTTCAGAAACAGATACCTTGAGAGATGTAATATCCAGCTTGATGTTCCTGGCACGGTAGTCGAGCGCATATTGGTATGGGAAGGCTGTAAAATGATTTTCTTTGAGAGAAAGGTTCAATATTGCATTATTCTTCTTATTTTTTGCTTCAGGCACTGTATCTCCCACAATGCAACGTGGATGACAAGAAGTGACCCCTTTTTTCCCCATTAGATTTATAATTGTTCCGAAGTCCGATGTTAACAATGAATTACGGTTCCTGGAGCTCTGTATTTATCAGGAGTGGCAGAGGAGTTAATTGCGTAGCCGGGGAGCTATGCATTAACCAACGCCTGGCGATTTGTTTGGAGGGTTGTTTATTGTTCCTGCTCTCATCAAGCACCGCTGTGCTTCCTTTCCTGCCGTTTCAGCTTCTCCCTACTTACTAAAAATAGTGGATAACAGACCAGTGAACAAGTGTCAAGGGAGTCTTTTTGTTTTTTTTTCTCCCCAAGAGCTAGTTTCTGTAAAGAAATATTGTTTCTTAATTAATCATTTATCCACTTCATTAGGTATTGTCAGCGACAGAATAAGAAATAGGGCTGCTAAGATGAAGCACATTTGTATTTGGTTTGTTTTCTGGGGAGCTGGAGGTGGTTTAAACAAGCAGATGCATTAGAAACGCTAAAAGCAGAGTTTTCTGATGGGCAGAATGCGGCTGGGGGTCAGGACAGACCTCCTTTATTCCTGGGCTTGTCCATCTGCTGCCGTGTCTCCAAGCTCAAGCGTGTCCACACAATGCCCCAGCCGCGTACCCTCTGCAACGAGGATTTCTCTTCCTTTTCCCACCTCTTGCTGCTTTGGGGGTCTCTTACTGCACGTGTAGAGGGAACCCGGCAAAACGCAGCTTCAGTCGTTGGGGGGGTCTGTGGGTATTACTGCGCTGCGAATCCTGGCGAGGATAAAAGTGATGTGGAAGCGACATCTCTAACATAAGGGTAAGGAGCTTGACATCGGAAGGCACTGGGCTGCCCCAGCTGTCATAGAATCATCGAATCATGGAATCGTTATGGTTGGAAGAGACCTCAAAGATCATCAAGTCCAACCGTAAACCGTCATTGCCTGTCAGAGGACGTTTGCTGTGGACCCAGGTGTGTTCCAAGGCTGGTCCGAGCCGTGCAGCCTTCTTTTCATTAGCAATTACTTAGTACATGATTAAGAAGTGTTAGGAGCACGCTGCAGGCATGAATAATCTGGAGAAGACATAGTCATAAGTATCCTCTTGAGTTACCGGAATATTGTAAAGATGAATTTGCCCTGTATTAACTCTTTATAATCTGTACATTCGCGGTACTTTATCTCACATTTCCTTCAGAATGAGCTAAACCCGGGAGAGCGTTACCCCTTTCTGAATAATGCGGAGGAAAAAAAGATGGAAATAGGGAAATGAGCTAAGCGTTCGTTAGACTTCCTATGGCCTCTGGTAGAGATAAAGAGGGACCTGCCCCAGGACGAGATCTTTGCCGCAGGATCCCAGGAATTCAGTGAAGCAGGAGATGCTCAGCTCAGACGGGTTACTGGGTACGTTAGGGGGATACGGGGGCTGTACAAGGGCAGAGTTTCCTTCCATGGCCGGTTTCCTTCTCAGCGGGAAAGACGAAATAACCGAGGAGGAGGGCGAGACCTTTCACGTCTCCGTTCGGTGCGAATGGCCCCGCAGCGAGGTTTACTGCTCCTGCTCAGGGTCCATCCTTTACAAACTCAGCTAGGGGACTACGGTAAACTTCATTTTCGTCGGTTCACCAGCTGCTTCTCACCTCTGGAACCCAAAGTGTCGGCTTTGCCGGTGGTGTATTGGTTGCTCGGACAGCAGAGGGATGAGATGCGGATAAGGGCTGGATCAGAGACTTGGCTGGGGAGGAGGCAGAGCAGGCGGCATCGGTGAGGACCTTGAACGCTTGTCCCGGTGGGCACTGCTGGTGGTCTTCGCTGTCGCTCAGTGGTCTTCATCTCCCTCGGAGGCATCTTCATCTCCCTCAGATGGGCTGAAGAGCTGCTCCTTCTCCCTTCTCCCCCCTTCTGCCTACGGACCATATCCAAGCTTGATTTCTTTACTCCCGCTTGCCACGTTCATCTGGATCGAAGGTCTAACGGGCTGTGGGTGCAAAACTCCCCAGCCAGAGTCACAGATAGTAGTAGTGGTGATTCCAGTCCTTTGCTGGCTACTAATCACCTGCCAGATGTTAACGAGGGGCTCTTGCTGCTCTCCCAGCCCCAGCTGCAGTCAGTCCAGCCCGCAGTCAACCTTCAAACCTCTGCCCGGACTTTCATTGACAGTAGCTCATCTTCGTGTAGTCACCTCTCACCTTGTCTCTCTTAAATGAATAAACATCTCTTCTTGTTATTAATTCATCCCTTTTTTTATTTTCTGCTGCTGTCACTCTGTCAGCCCATCCTGTGGCAGAGACAGACGTGAAATCCATTTGACTAAATAGAAATGCAAAGATAAGATGGCCCGAAGGACAAGCTCTGGGGAAAAACACGGCGAGAAGTGAAAGAAAATGAACCTCTAATGCAGAGCCCATTCAGTGATTTTTATATTTCTTTAATGATTGTCTGACTTCATAATGTTTCATGCAAATAAAAAGGGCACGGTACAAATGAAACATGGGCTACCTTTTTATGCATTCATCATCAATTACTCTTTGCTCCGCATATTCCAGTCTTATATCTAATGACAATAGCTGAACACAGTGAATTGATTATAATCAATTAGGAACCCTTTTTACCTAAACAGACGATTCTTATTCATGATGGTTTTTTATAATCTCAGAAGTCCTTATTTAAAATGCAAAACCAAGAAACTTTGACCCAGAAGAATATGAGATATATTTAAAGAAAGCCCAGAAAGATGACTTAAAGCAAACCAAATAATCGAGCAATTTAATCGTCACGCTGCCCATCAATCTTTGCTCTTATCCTTGCACTTTTCGCTTTTATGTGGAGGATGCATGGTTCAGGAAAAGATGTAGGTTTAAAAGGAAGCGGTGGTGACAGTGATGCTCCTTGGAAGGGCCTTGGCAGAATCCATCGTGTAGAAGAGGCAAAGGAAGAGCCGAGCCCTTGCAGATTACATTCCCCGTCCTGCTTGATGCTCCGACCGACCCTCGCAGACCCGCTGGAGAACCCCCCTTAGCCTTGCTTCGAAGCGGGAGGCGTGAAGGTGCTATGGCCCCATCTCCTCCGTCGTGAGCCCGCAAGCCCCAAGTGCGTTGCTGCGGGACGCTCGCTCAGCGCCGCCCTTTGCTTTCTGTGCCGGCCATTTGGGGTACCCCCAAAACCAAGGCTTTTCTGCCTGAGTCCGTTCCCTCGTGTCCCGTGGATGGCTGGAGCCGGGTCCTGGCTCCGTGGACAGCCCGGCAGAGCCGGTACCACCTCAGAAAGGGCAGCGTTATTCACCCAACCCAGGGGCTGGGGAGCCAGGGCTGTAGGTTCCTCTACTTCCCACGTCTGCCTTCGCTGAAAGTCTCTCCTCCTCCTCCTCCTCTTTGCTTATTGAATTGCTTTTGCCTGCTGTGACCTCAGAGGACGGTCCCGGCAGACTGCGGCCACGGGTTCAAGACGCAGACCTTGGGCACGGCGATCTAGATTGACCAACGGACCAGCCTGCAGGGCTCTCTCCAGTCAAACCCAGTGTGGCGTAGACGGGCAAGGTTCTTTGAAAGGATTGTGACACGGACGTTGGCCGTATTTAAAAACTAACATTAACCTGGGTCTTCCCTGACCCTGTTCCCATACCCTTCAGCACAGAAGAAGCAGCAGCAGTGACAGGCAAACTCTTTCAGAGACCGCCTTTGGCATGGACACCCAAAGGATTTAATTATTTCCCTGGGTCTGATGCTTGACAATTTCCAGCGCAACTCTGGCTGCTGGCGTATTAGTTTCAGTCGAGATTGCTGGCATGCAGCCGGAGCGAGAAGTGCTCTGGATTAATTATAGGCCTGGCCGCCTGCTTCACCTAGCACGAGCTCTCGGAGTTCGCAGCTGATTTCACGTTGGCAGGCTCTGTCCCTGCGACGATGGAGAAGGAGGCAGCCTGGTACAACGCTGCTTTCGCCGGCGTAATAAATTCGGAACGCTCCGCTCGATATTCTGCAAAATAGATTGGAAACTCAGAAGGAGATTTTGCTCATTAAATCCGTGTAGGTTTCTGGGATGGAAAAGGGAAGAAGCGATTAGATCCCACTCAGCCTCTTTCTAGCTCCCTGTCCCTTGGGCTGTGCTGGCTACGGAAGGCGAGCAGGATGGTTTGGGGTAGGAGGACAGAGGCGAGGGGTGACTGCGGTTTGGGGGAATTTGCATTTTTCCAGGGCATTTCCAAATCAGGTGAGGCCAGCGATCGCTGGCCGTTTCTCTTATTGAGGTCCTTTTGCCCATCGTCTGCTGCCTCCTCTCGCTGTGGCTTGTCGTAGGTTAAAGGGCTGAAACGGCACTTTCAGGTGAAGCTTTGATTGCCTGCTCGGTGTCTTCTCAAAGCTTTTTTATCAGGACACTGAGTTTTTCTCTATGCCTTAGTTTCCCATTCCGAGGGGAAATGGGTATAATAGTTCTTATTCCTTCTTCTGTCCTTTGTCTTTTGTATAATTTAAGTCGTAAGCTCCTCGGGGTAATGAAAGTTCTCCCTGTGCCAGTACAGAGTGCTCACAAATGTGCTGTAATCTTGTCCTGGGCTTCTAAACCCTGCTGCAATGGAAATAATACAGTGATGAAGGGTCTGGAAAGCACTTGGGATGCAGTGGTGACCTCTGTAATACATGCGCTCTGATTCACAGCACAGGGAACAAATCAATCAAAGAACAAGGAGTAAGGAAATACGGAGACTCAACAAGTTCCCGCGCTCACCTTAACCTCCCAGGGAAGACGACGGCAGAAGAGACAATCCTCTTTCCCTCCTGAATACGGGATAAGGCAATTGTTTTTCATGGCAAATGAAATGTGGTTCATTTTCCTCGCTATGTTTGCTTCCCTACCTCTGCGGACTCTGTAAGGCCTCTCTCGGTCTCTCCAGCCACAGCCGGTCCCTCTCTGGGAAATTAATTGAGAGGCTGGGGGTGTTAACCAGGGCTGGGGGATCCAGCCGGCTCTGCCACGGCAGAGAAGCTGCTCTCGTGAGAGTGCCCGCTTTCCCGTTTCCCTTGAAATTCTCCGAGCTCTTTGGCGGTTGCGAATGCGTGATGCGCTGATAGACGACCTATGGATGATGTTTTGCTTGGGAGTACCAAGCGGGTACCGGGGAGAGGATGCTGCGATGCCAGGGGTAGCGTTGGGTACCTTCACGGACAGGTAGAAAATCCAGGCTGCTCTGGAGAAGGCCCTGAAGGTTTCATCCTTCTCCCACCTGCAGAATGCCTACCCTGCTGTCACTTGACTGATGTGGATCCTCTTTCTTACGGTCCTTGGTAGGAAAGGGGCAGGAGCTCGCGACGCACCGCTGGTTATGCACCACGCCTGTGGGCTGAGCAGAGACAAAATCGCTCCTGAAGGCTTCAGCGTTTTGTTACCCGTAGGTTTTAAATTTCTGGTCCAGTCCTTGCTGTTTACAGCTATCCAAAATGGGGTTTAACAGAGGACAAATCGTGTTTGTACGAACTCTGGGTTAAAAGCGCAATTTCTCTGTTACAGCGTGAATTGCAGCTGGTCGTTGCTTCCCATGCGCGCGAATCCGGAGCGGTCTGCCCTATTTTTGAAGAGGGTAGAGAAGAAAGATGCTGGAGTCTGAGCTCTGAAATGAAATCTAATTAAGCTTTCTGCTTCTTTATGGCAGCCTGGAGTTTGTTTAGCCTGTCCCGGTATCTGCAAAATCATTATTAGACCAATAACTTCTGATGAACGTGTTCTAGGAAATGGTGTCAATTATAACGGTGTAGGACTTTGTTATTTCGGTCTATTACCTGTAAATGAGTTATTCAGGAACAAGAAGTTCAATTGATAAAAGGCAAAAAATCAATAGGTAAGATTGTTGAGATTAATTCTGAGTTCATAATGGATTTCCCCCCCAGTGAGGTTTCCAGAAGCTTTTGTAGACTATCTGTCTTAGACCTACATTTAAGTTTCTTGGAGCCAAAACTGCGACTGAACTCAGGTGAAACTTTTGTAAATCCTTGTTTTTGCGTTAAGTTTGTTAATCATATCAAAATTACGGCCATTGGGGATAAATGATGAGAGCTGTAAAAACACACTGGACCTTCTTTAAAAGAAATTGCACAAGTTTGCTGGGTGCAGTGCATTAATGAATGACGGGATAATTTAGTTTAATATTTCTGTTGTTGCGTGTGTCAGAGATGAGGATGCCACTGTGCAGGCTGCTGCGCCAGCTCGAGGAGACTCATTCGGTCAGAGAGATTCTCATCTAAATAGAGAAGAAAAAGAGAATATTATTCTGGGCAGAGGAGCCTAAATGCTTTGCCAAGGGGATGCTGTGGCAGACTGAAAATCTGAGCCTCCAGCATCCCCGCCAAGTGCCGGCTAGCTGTCCGCGCAGGATAATTACGGCGCTTGTGAAGAGCCGGTACCCCGATTCGACGTCAGTTCTGGCCTCGTACTTCTAGGCACCGCTGCCTTTAAAAGCAGGTGGGCAAAAGGAGCTTCATTGTACCGGGTCATTTTGATCTGACACAGAGAGGACTGGGAAAAATTGTCCCAGATGATGTTTTTGTGTAAGTTATGGAGGAAATGGTGAAAGATGGCAGGGCGTAATTCCTGTGTGCTGAGACTGAGACCCCGGCTCATTAGAGAGCCGGAGCCGTTACCTAACTGCAAGTGCGGGTGCAGGGTGTCCTTTGAAATCCGTTTTCTACTAACGCGTGTGCAGTCAGACGGGCAGAGAAGCCTTTCCAGGCTCAGCCTTGGCTGTAAACTCGTCCCTCCCCTCCGACACCCTTGGCACTCTGAAACCCAGCGCGGGTCCTGCCAGCCTTCCTCCCGCCGCCCGCCCTCGCTGACTCCTTGCTGAGCGCTCCGTAAATTCTGGTAGCCCAAAGACCGGAGGTGTTGAGCATCCTTGAAGAGTCCTTGTTCAGTCTTTCCATGTGACCAGAACAGGTCCCTCAGGATGTTTGGAAAAAGCGCTGCTGACTCTGGGCTTCTCCTACCGACGTTTGACACCAGTGACACCCAAGTTTCTCATTTTCTTTTGCCTTTTTCTGCCGAGCCAGCGTTTCCCGGCTCTCCATCCACCCACCTTTCATTGTCACTGGTCAGAAGCTTAGAGCCATCATCCGCATTTCCAAGCCCATCAATTAACTTCTGTTTTAATCAAGGAATCGTATCTTTCTCTTTGGGCCCATCAATCATCTCTGGCTCTTTGTGAAGCTGCGGTCATCCATCCTTCACCTGCCTCATCACTCAGAGGAAGGCTGGGCTGCGATGGCGGGCAGGGAGGGTGCTGTGCCAGCGCTGCCCCCAGCGCGTTTGCAGGATTGCATCCTGCAGAGCATTCCTCTCCGGCGGGCAGGACCTCGGTATTTCTTCTTTTCTTCCTCTTTTTCTTCAGGGGACTCGGACCACTTGGGATGAGCTTCATTCTTCTGCAGCTTTAG
>NW_009601891.1:4998-20576 GCF_000690535.1 Cariama cristata | reverse complement strand
TCCCAGGGAATTTGGGTGTCACACAACATCGTTTGGCATCGCATAGGCTTTGGCAGCGGCTCTACCTCTGCGACAGGGAACGGCACATGCAAGAAGCCCGCTCCGAACAGGCAGTATCATCCGTCAGATCTCAAATGGTGTGTCTCCAATTAATTAAGCATATAGTAGACCTAATTAAATGGGAAGCAATGCCCAAAGTTAATGCCGTCGTTTCTGTCATTTGTTAGTGTCGTGATGCTGGTGGAGGGGACGACGGAGTGTTACCGTAGAGTTTACACGCACGTAAATCCTTTTCTAGGGTGAAGGAGGGTATGGCCAGATGCTGCCAACTCTCCTTTTCTCCTGGCTGGAAGTCCCAGGATCGTGACTTGCCCTGGGATTTCCGAAGAAAACACTTCTGAATCCAGAGGGGGGTCCCCACAGCCCGGGGCCCCCGCCAGGCTCTCGTTTCGGGCAGGGGTCGCGCTGCCTTTGGGGCTCTCTCTGCCGTACCCCACGGTGGCCGAGAAAAGCAGGGCAGAGGGTTGACGGAGACGGATCCTCTGCCGTACGCATGGACGCGCGAGCTGAGCGAGGAAGCAAATAGGACAAGTGTCGCGAGGCATATTTCTCATTAAATATAGCAACTGGAAACACAGCGACTGGAAAAGGGAGCTCATTTATCACGTCTCCTGGATGACACTCTGTTTTATTACCTCTGGGGCTGTAGGTAAACTCCTGTCTTACTGGGTAACGCAAGGAATCGGAGCGTTGTCGTTGTTGGCGTTTCGGCTCCTGTTTTAATATTTCCCTCCTGCTCCTTTGCAGTTCTTGGTGTGATTTTGTGCCGCGTGGTCCAAGCGTGTGGGGATGAAGCCCCTGGCACGGAGACCCCCATTGCCTGCCTGGATTTAAACCTTTGGATCTTGGATCTTTGTGCCCTGGAATTGCCGCTCTCCCCACCTCGCCCATCCCTACAAAAAGCGATTTTTCAGCGCTAATGCTAGGCCTTAGCTGACATGTGCACGACTGTGACGATAGCTGCTGTATCATGTATTTATTTCTTTCGCAGATAGCAGCAGCTACAAATTTAGGCCCTTTCAGTAAAGTTCCTGACAGTAATTGTCCTATTAAATTTGTGTGCGAATTTTATATTGAAAAGTTATCATTTGATGACTAAAAGTTCCACTAACGTCTCATTTCTATCAATTGTTGGGGTATGCAGGCATTCGTATGCCTGCGTGGTTGTGCAGCCTGTGAAAACGTGTGAAAACTGGCTGAATAGAATAAACTGCCGCTGAAACGCCTGATCTTTTGGTTTAAGTTTTGCTGCTGTTCACAGCTGGGCAGCTCCCATCACTCTGCATCCTTCAGGGGTGGGAAGCTACCGCAGCTAAACCCAGAAGGGTTTGCCACGCTCCGCTGCAATCCGTCGGATTCAGAAGCGTGGAAACCCTTCGGGGTTCAGCTCTGGTGTCTCTTCCATCGCGTGTTTTCATTTTGCTTGATAAGGGGACAAAGACGCGGTAGGCGTAGTGGCTACTGTAGGACACGGCGGTCGAGGGAAGGGAGAACCCATGGTGGTTCCCAGTCCGCCTTTGGCTGCCGCACGAGAGGTGAAACGCCAGCGTCCCTGGCCCAATTTTGAGGCCAGCTCGAGGTCCGTGAAGGAGCGTGACTTGGCTGTGGCTTTGCTGGAGGGACCCGAGGGGTGCTGACGGGCAGGAGGGTTGGTTCGCAAGCAGCGGACGCAGAGGTGCCTTACGTGGCGAGAGCTGCCCGTGTCGAAGCATTCCGGGAAAATCCGAGCAGGGATCCCGACTGCGTCGGTGCCCTCCAGAGGGAACACCCAAATGTCATCCTGGCCATACGTAAAACATACGGCATATGTTTTAAAGCTCATCTATGTTTCCGTCTACGTGATGCATAGAAAAGCTTGTCAGCATCAAAGGCTGGCAGAAGGCTGCCTCTTTGCATGGTAATGTCTAGAAGTCTATTAATTTGCTTGGTGTGTTTTCTAACCTTACGTCTTGTTCGGTCTTCCCTGATTTGTATATCAAATACATCTCTTGTATTTATGCCGTGCTTCGCTTCAGACGTCTTACAGTGCTGATATATTTGGGCAGATACGAAGCACCTGATCCCTTCCTTCCCGGTGTGCGGTAGGATTAATTGCTCCATTTTGCCCACGCCTAGGATTAGCACGGGCAGGGAGCCCTTCCTCCTCCACGTTAGACCTCAGGCTAGCCCGAGCTGTGCCATCCTGATTGCTTCCTAAACATCAACCGAAGAAATTGCCACCTAAACGATGGCCAAAGTGGTAGCAGGTAAGAATTACCGATTGTGAGCAATAACCACTTGCCGTTTCCTCTCTAAAGCCCGACCTTTTTTCACGTTCAGGATGACAATTATCTAAAGAGTAACTCATGCCTGGTACTTTCCCCGCCGTCTCGCAGCCGTCGTGCCGGGGTGTAAGCGGGGTGGGTACCTCACGGCACCGGCCCCACCGGGATGGGGCTTCGGGTGGCTGGAGAAACGGCGGCGATAACTTCTCCGTGCCCCAATTCACCTGTTTTTTCAGGTCCTGCTGAGGGTGGATTACAAAGGCAGAACAGATCTTCGTGCATCAGCTGCAGCCCACTCAGAAAGGGAAAATTGTAGGTGATGATGATAAATCTTACGAGGAAAAATGTCAAACACTAGTGAGCTTTCTAGTTAAAACATTGCTTCCCATAAGTGTCATGTGGAAGGGGCTTGCTCTTTGCGTACAATATAAAAACTCATAGATATGAGAAAGCTACACAAACCCGGCAGAAAAATCTGTTTTTGCATTGGCTGTGATTAAGCACGAGTCAGCTCTGCTGATACGAACTGCCTGCCCAAAGGAGTTACGCAAGCCAGGTGACGATAGCTGCGGGAGAGGAATTTAAAAACGCCGGGACATCACGTGTGGCTAGCGGGCGGACTATTCATTAAGCCATGGTTTTACGGCAGGGACAGAACTTGTCCGTGTATTTGATAGGAGAAGAGAAAAGGTGGCGGAATGGATAACGGAGTGATTATCCGTGTTGTTGCTTACCGTTACTACCGCGGGTCACAAGGAGGACGTAACAGACTCGGTACCGTAAAGGTCACATTTCTGATTTTAATGGCTTGAATTTGCTCTCGAGACTGAGGTCAAAGACGGGTCGCGAGCCATGGTTACAGTTTTGGTGTGCATACACCAAAATCTTCCTTTATCCTTTAATCTTCCTTTTTGTAAAGAAATATGTACTCTAGATTAGGGATCAAAATAAACAATTTTTTGTTCTTTATTATCACGTCTCTGCGGCAAATGCCTAAGTTATTGGTAGCAGTTACAAAAAGCTAGATTTCTTCCTTGACTGGCTCAGGCTATATTCAATGTTGAGGCTCGAACAGAGCTTATATCATTTAAAAATACTACACGAATAAAATGTGTAAGTGGCTTTCTCTCGAAGCTGTCAGTTTGCCAGTCTCAGCTGGGGAGAGAGTAAATGATTTTGCAGATTGTGTGCCTTTCTAGTGTAGCGAAAGATGTAGGGTAGAGTCTGAAGAAGAAATTTTTTGTCATCTTTTTCTGCCCTTGAAGGTTTTGCTGAATCCACCCAGGAATACAGAACTGGGTGTGAGAGCGGAGGGGAAACCTGGACGAATAAAGGAACCTGAACTGCCGTTCTCAAAATCCCTTATCCACCGCCTTGCCTGTCGGGGGGGAGGATGTGTTTTGGGGTTTATTTTTAGTTCGTGCCATTGTGCCCAAGTCAAGTTCATTTTCATCCCTTCTACTGCAGCAGCTTGCTGTAGAAAAAAGCCCCTTTCATTTCTCACGACGTCTGTTGTGGGACTTGACAGCTGCCTTCTTCCCGACCCCCCTCAAGGAAGCCCAGCAAACACTTTTTCTTCCAGGAATGGTCTTTTAAACAGAAACTAAACTGCATTACCAAAAGCAAATTGCATGCTAGTGTTTAAATAAACGTAGGCAGGAAAAGCGTATTTTCCTCTTGAGGAGCCAGTGAAAACAGATGATGCTTCCCCTCATTTTTATTCTATTATTGTGTCTCTGTAATAAATATATTGCCTTTTCCCTACTACGGTTGCTTTGCTCAGCTTTGCCACGTCTGACCTGGCTTCACGGCCTCTTCCCATTGCTGCATCTACGTCTTCCTCTGCCAGAGACTCCAGCCCTGCCCACCCTATTTATTTCCCCCCGATTAATGTTTTGGGAAGAGCCTGAAACCTCGTAGCGACGGCCTCTGGACGGAACTGGGTCATGGGAGCTGCCTGGGCTTGGTAGTCCGTTGGCTAACGCGTGGATCTGGGAGTCCATGGAGATTTGCGTTCTTCTTCGTTTGACCCCATGTGTGCCAGGAGGTGGAAAAACGTCTCTGCCACGGCCGCAGGTTTCCCTCTCTGGAGATCAGGAGCAACAATAATTTGTCTCCACTGAGTAGTCCAGGAGAAAATCAATGTTTAATGGCTGAGCCTACGACCTTCAAAGCCCGCGAACCCCTCTGGACTGAGACGTGGGCATGGCAATACAGAATAGCCAGCACCATCCGTCTGCTCTGGGTGGTCCGGGGCCATTGCAGCGGTGCTGGCGGTGATTTACGAGCACCTTCGTGCACACAGAGGGAAATACGTTGTCAACGAGTTCCCTCTTAATTTGCATTCTTCCAATCTAATCAAACCTTTGTAAACACCAGCTCTCTGAAAATAATCATCAACAGCAAGAGACGCGTTGGCAGGCTAAGGGAAGGTGGATTAAGATGCTTTTCTTTCTCCTATGCTAATCTTTTTGCTAATTATGTTTTATTAATATTATGATGCAGACGCTCCCGTTCTTGTTTTCACTCGTCCGTAGTTAAAATCAAATTGCAAATGAATGAGCTATATATTTGACTTAATCACTCTGACTTTCATCATTTTCATAAGCAACCCTACAGTCACACCGGAATTGGGTACATTTCTTTTTTTCTTTTTTTTCTGTTTTTGAAGTATTCCTGCATGATTATTCTATGGGTGACATTGACATATTGTTATGCTAAATTGGCTGAGTCATTATCATCAGGAAAGGATTGGGGTTTCTTACATTTATGATAAGGTGCTTTTCATCCCAGAATGGGGCGGGGAGGGGGGCGGAAAGCAACCCCTTTTTGTTTTAAACAGTCTAATATTGCAGCTTTTATGTCAGAATGGCCATAGAATAATGTTATATTCTTTGATTCTTGAGGGATGCTTTGAAAGGCCTAATCAAACAGAAATTAGAGTCTTGAGCTGGGTTGCTCTCTGTAGACGAGCAAGTCTTCGAGGTTGAGCGGTCGGTAATCCAGGCTGTGCCAGACATACGGAACCCGCGATACCTAGCACAGGCCATTATTTTTATGGGAAAGTGTGGCAAGACCTGGCCTCTCCAGGTATCGTGGTACCCAAACCCCGCGTTACTCGGTGTTTAAGCTCTTGGCTCGGTTTTGGGTGGGCTGAGCGATGCCTATCGCTTTGCGGGGTACGGCTGTGGCTACAACAATGCGGTTGGGTTGGTTTGTGTGTTATTGTTCAGGTGCAGCAACGGAGGGAAGAAAATTGTAAAAGAAATGTAAATGTATGTCACGCTGCATTTAGAAGTTTTCGCTCAAGATCTGTTTTGATAGAAGTGCCAAATTCTATCAGCTTGGTTTATTTCAGGTGGCTCTTGCAAATCGTCCCGCTGACTTGTCCATCTGTTGATGCTAATGTTTTTTATTTTCCGGGGATTTTTTTTGTGGAGAAATAAGGATACCCTTCACCGCTACGGACAATTTTGACAATATTGCCGTTGTGCTGTAGCTCATCAAAGAAATGTCAGTCCGTGAGTTTGTTTTTTTCCCAGAAGAAAGAAAATAATGCCTTGTGAAGAGAAAATATTTCTTGGTTGACAGAAACTATTTAAATACATAATTATCACTGGGAGGGAGTCATTAAGATGATACTTTTTTTTTTTTAACTCTGATGAATGTATTGAATTATTAGTTGCATCAGAACCGTTTATAGATGTAGCTTAAAGACAGATATGCAAATAAGATGCGGTGGCATACACTCCAGCTAACGTACCCTCACGGCAGTGGGGTGATGATTAAAGGGCTCGGTTCTGATCCCGCAGCTCCTAAAATCGGACCTCAATTCATTGTTACCCAGGCGGTTGTCCTAGATTTTCCCAGGTATTACTGAGGTGGGTCTGTGGTCCTCTTGTTTATCAGGGGGTGAAGTTCAGTTTTGCGTGGGGCATCGGTTCAAGTCCTGCGCATCCTCCAACACCGCTCAACGTTTGAGAAGAAACGCGAGGTTTTTTGGAAAGCATAGTTTTAAGGGCGTAAGTGGAGCTGAAGAGGCGCAGGGGTCTCCTGCAAAGGACTCCGTTTTCAGCCCGGTGGCAAGGAGGAGAGCGTCTTCGTTGCAGAGTGCTCCTCCCTGCCTTTTCGTTTGCCGAAGAGTCGAGGAGATGAGCGAGCTGTGGAGGATGGAGCCACTCTTAAAGGAAGATTTATTCATGGCTGAGGAGCAGATATTCACTTTAACGCAGAAAGACAAGGACCACAGAGGTACAGGCCGTGTGAAACCGAGGCACGTGGGACCTGTTTCCCACCTGGCAGTAACCGACGTGGTCCTCGGGTTGCACGAGTTGACCCTGGAGCATTTTTGCGCAAACAAATTGCTTTATTTGTCCTTTCTTGCTGCGCGTTTTTCTTTATCTTACCCAGATTTATTTATTTATTTTTCCTTTTCGATCCAGCTTCTGTCTGATTGCAGAGCTCTCTGTTTTCCGTCTGCACTAAGCTGTGGTCACAAAAAGAGAGAGAAGAGTCATTAGCAAAGTTAGAGAGGCAGGGACTCAAAGGGACATTTAATGGAATTGTCCTCCAGAAAGCGCCCCAGAGAAGGTGTGTATTGCAATAAACGGCCGACATTCTTGATTAAATTGCCTCCACTGATGGAATGAAGTGTGCGCGTCTTGCCAGAAAACTTGATTTTTCCCCTGCTATGCGCAATATATTTGCTTTCAAAGATGCAAATACTTTCAAGAGGAGCAATTGAATATGCAGCCCGTCATACCGATGTAGGGACGTTCTCGGGCTGAGCGCTGTGATCTATAGCATAACATGTTGGAACTGGGAACCGGTTCCTGTTACTCATTAATCTTGAAGTGCTGGGAAGAGATGCCCTGCGTAGTGTGACAAAGTGCATCAGGCAGGTACGGTTAAAGAGCAGTAATTAGGGTGGCTCCCGGCTCTCCGGCTATTCCCACAGCACTTCCCTGCACACACCACCTCTCCACCTACGTTTTCCCCACGGTCCTGCAGCTGGCAGACCCAGGGACCCCCTCATTTGGATCAGATAATTTCTTCAAACACTGCACCCGCAGTTCCAGTTGGTTTCAGTAACAATTAAGCGTGCGTAGGAAAAGATTTTCTTTAAGAAAAGGGGCCTGCAATGTGTATTTTCCAACCGAACTCCAAGCGGGCAGGTTTCAATATTGTCGTCGCTCATCTTAATTGCAATTACTCTTAATTTGTAGAGTTCTTCTTTGGTTTATAGATGGTAAGAGTGAGTCACTCCTAGGCCAGAAATGACTACCGGCTGTAAAACAGTTGATGGATGTTCAGGGCCGGCATAAGTTGATTTGGTCTCAGTCCAGTTCCCAGTAGACGTGTATCCCCAGTACCGAAATAGGACGTTATTAAATGGCCATTGAATTGATGGAGTCAGAACAGGGCCTCCGCAGGCCATTAATACTGAGCCGGGACGCTGGACGCCTCGGCGCTCAGGAGGGACGATGCTACGGGCACCCGTTCGTGACTTTGACTGGGTCGCTGGCTGCTTTCCCCATCCGTAAAATGCAAATTTCTGCCCTTTTGGGAGAGCTGCAGAGACGACGGTCTAAAGGTCGTGGTGTGTGCTGAGCACAGAGGAAGCTGTGAAAACAGTCAGTGCTTTCCATCACTAAATGGGCACGCATCCCCGTCTCCGGCCACATTGTCATTTTAGCGTACACCGTCGCATCCTGCTGTAGGGACTCGAAGGAGCATCTTCCCCAAGAGACACCCGGCCCTTTCGTACTTCCCAGCCATGCTCGAGAGCGTGGGAGCTGGGCTGAAAAAGGTGGATGTTGGCATTCTTTTTCCCAAATTCAAAATTTCCTGATTTATTGAATACAGATGAGCACTAAAAGATTAGGCAGCTCTGGTGGCAGAAAGGAAAGTCCACAGAGGAGCTTTCACAGAGACCTTAATTGCGTGTTGCTCGGCGTTGTCGGTTTGACACGCTGACATTTGGAGATATCGAGCATCTCTTTTTGCAGCGCAGTGAAGCCCTAGCAGTGACAATCAATTACGCCGGTAATAGTCGTCTTCCACGATTGCAGCGTCAACAGCTACTCCGTAAATTAAAGAAGAAACTCTGAAGAGGGCTCACGTCTTTTTCTGAGGACACGTGTTCTTCTCAGTACGGGCATTGCAGACACATGGGGACAACCGCATTATTTTTGTCCGTTTGGTTCTGGCTAACGCCGTGCGGTTCAGGGGTTGAAAGCCCGGTTGCTCACTCTTACAGCTGAACAAGTTCTCCTTTATCTTTAGCAAAGCCTCGGAGGGAAAGCAGAGATAAAAATAAAAACCTGGGGAGAATAAAGGTCACCATGAGAGACAGGGATTCAGGATGAAAAGCCTGGAGAGAAAACAATCGGTAACAGCTCTCCAGGTGCCGGAGAGGAGAGGAGGGAGGTTCGTGCCCACAGCCTCTGCTAATAAGCTTCCCGCGACGAGAAGCAGCGATGCTGGTTAGCAGCGTTTGCTCTTTTGCTTTGGGATCAAAAGATGACTGGGCATCAGCGGAGCAGGGATGCTGCTCACGGGACGGTGTGACGGCAGCGGAATATCCGTGATGGGAACACCTCTTTGTGCAGAACCTGCTGGAAAAGTAATAAGGTGCAGGAAAGGGGTAGAGAAGTGTGATGTTATTGATTTAATTGGATGACGCTGTTATTGATTTTCCGTTGTATTGGAAAGTGCCAGATGGTTTTGCTTTTCATTTCCTTTTTATCTGATTTAGATAAGAATGAAAAGTCTTTGAAGGGATGGGTGGAGTAGGAATTACCGGCCCAGGTGGTATCGGGGGTTTTGTCTCTTGGGTTCTGGCCGCAGCCAGGCACTGAAGAGGAAGGTGGGGTGGGAGAAGCTCGGGTAGTTACGGGATAAAGCAACCCCCTCGTGAAAGCTTCGTCCGTATGTCTTCGTGGCAAGGGAGGACTTCAGGGCCTGAATCGGAAGGTTTTGGATGGGTGGAGTAGGAATTACCGGCCCAGGTGGTATCGGGGGTTTTGTCTCTTGGGTTCTGGCCGCAGCCAGGCACTGAAGAGGAAGGTGGGGTGGGAGAAGCTCGGGTAGTTACGGGATAAAGCAACCCCCTCGTGAAAGCTTCGTCCGTATGTCTTCGTGGCAAGGGAGGACTTCAGGGCCTGAATCGGAAGGTTTTGTATCCCGCTGAGCTGATCGAGGTACGACTGCGGTACCCCAGGCCACCTTCCTCTCTTCCCCACGTATCCAAGAACTGGAAACGTGTTTGGGTTTAAGGGGTTGTAGTACGGAGTTTTGTAGGAAAATGGAGGAGCTTCGCTTTTTTGGTAGAGAAGGTCTCATGTGCCGAACGAAAAACTTGAAAAGCCAATGTATTCATCCTGAGCTGGAAACCTGGATCTGAAACCGCAGAGCTCGGTACGAGCGTGGGTGGTGGGTGCCTTTCTGTGCTCTGCGTCTACAGCGGGCTGAGCCCAAAACGCCCACCGCTCTGTCGTGACCCCTCTCGACCCTGTGAGGCTCAACCTGACCCGGATCAGGGCTGAGAGGAGCCCTCGGTGGCCTCAGACTGGTCCCATCCCCTTCCCAAGGGACCACGTCCCAGCTCCAATCCTACACCCAGGTCGCCCAGGACCTGGATCCTCCCGCCGCATCCCCGGGCGATGGCTGCCAGCCCCTGCTTTGTTCTCTGTTTACTCTTTTCTCCTCTCTTACATTCATGAATATTTATGTGAAGCTCCAAAATAGCCAAGAGCACTTTAATCAGAGGACTATCTGCAACCTAATCAGGGATAATACTAATCAGGAAGTTCAGAGCACGCTTTAACACTTAGCGCAGGAGGGGAAAGTTGACTCCCAACTCCAAAGCAGAGTTTGGCGGTGCGTCTTGTGCATTTGCCCCCGTTACCGGAAGAGAAAACAGAGATTTACTGTTTACATCTGGTGTTTTAGAGCTTCACGGCAGGAGCGATGAATGCTGGAGATGTCATAGGAGCCGGTGGTGTCATGAGGAAATTATGCAAACAGCGCGATGCTAATTTAGATCCAATGTCTCTTGTGTTTCCAACCATAGGGATCTCACTTTTCAAGCCAACCTCTCAAAATCCTATCTTTTTTTTTTTGTCACGCAGCTTGGGTTGAATACATGCTCTAGCTTGCAGGAGGATGATTTTAATGCAGAAAAGCTGGTATGCTCCTTCTGTGGAAGTTTTTTTTACATCATTGACTGTGCGGTCTTGATAACTAGGATTTTCCGACAGAGACCGTATTCAAAAGGGAGGGAAAAAAGCTCCGATATAAATAAAGGTAAAACTTTTTAAGGTTTAGCAAACTTAAAATTAGAGCTCATGAGGGTTTTAGACCTGCCAGGCAATATTGTAAATCTGTTTAACATGATGCCCTTTCTGGAGTTGAGATTTTCTTTTTTTTTTTTCATTCTCACTCAGACACAGAGTTTTGCAGAAAACCCTTTTACATGATTCACATGAAAGTCTCTGCTTCCTGAAGTCTTCTCAGCTATAAATGACAAAAGCTCACATTATCTGCCTCATTTTTTCAATTGCGACTTCATGGGATAAGGAACCGTAATGCTACCGGATTATATCTTTAATGCAGATTTTTCCACTAAGGTTTTATTTTTAAAGCATTCATCTTTAGAAATATGTGGGTTTAAAAATAAATAAATCATCTCTTGGGTCACAGTCCTGCTTCAACCGAAGCCAAGGGGAGCAGCGTTAGGCAATGACTTCTGTCTCGTTAGCGTGCGTCTCTGCTGGCTGGACGCTTCTCTTCCCTGTCCCTTGGATAACGAGAAGCCGCGGGACCGATGCCCTGCGGGACCGATGCCCTGCGGGGCCGATGCCCTGCGGGACCGATGCCCTGCGGGGCCGGTCCCAGGGACGGAGCTCTGAAGTCATCCGTGCCGTAGGATGCGCAACTGGGCACGGGCAGGGGCACGCACCGGGTGCCAGCCCAGTGAGGGGGGATGCTGGTCCCCTCGCCGCCTTTGGGAACGACCCTGGCTGACGCTGAAGGAGCAAAAAGAGGGACTTGTTTTACAAATGGTGAAACGCGGTGTTGGTGCTGGATGGCGAAGAGCTCGAGTGCCGGGTATCGCTTTGCCGCGGGAGGAAGGCTTTTTCCCCACCTTCTGTAGAGAGCAGAACCGAAGGCTTCTTGGTTGCCATCACCGGGTGCCCTGCGGTAGATTCCTTCTCAAATTCGGCTGGTGATGACCTTAACGTCTGGAAAGTAGCTCTCGCTGTGGACTGACCTAAATCCAGCTACCTACGCCTTTGGCTGAAGGAGCCGGTGAGGCAATCGCCGCCCTGTGCCGCCAGAAACCTGCACCGCGGCAATCGCTGGGGTTGGGGTTGCACGGGGCAGGTGGGCCTTGTAAAACCAAAACAACCCGCGTGGCTACGTGTGCTGAGTCCTCTCATAATTATCCTGTCATCTCGCTCTTGCTTTAGTGCTGATGCCGTTGCATGAAGAAATTCAAAGTAGCCGTTGTGGTAGATTTAAAGCCGTTGCCGTCCTGATGAGCCGATAGTTTGTAGCCCCGCCAGGAAGGGATTTTTTTTTTTTCCGTTGTTTTAATCACCAGCACGAAATAGTTGCATTCCTTTTTTTCCTCCTGTGAAGCTACAAAATGACAAAGCAGGGAAATAGAAATTTGTGTGATCTTCTTCACAGAGCACGCAAAATTGGGTTTGCAAAATAAAATGAAGGAATCAATCACTTTCCATACACAAAGGCTAGTTTTAAGTAATTCTTGAAGCGGGAGATGTTGTAGGATCGGAGAAGTGGCTGTAATCAAAATGCTGGGAGAAAATGGGATTCGTTCAGAAAACGAAGTACCTCATTAAAAATCAATCTCTCTTCTCCTCGTTCAAATGGCGTATTGATTATAATACTTTAGCAAATCTCTTTACAGTTACGTTTGCTTGAGAGGAGGGGGAAAGCCCCGTGCGGTGCCGTATCTAGCGAGGTACGTGGCCATCTGTAGCTGCAGTCCCATCCTCGCGGGTTTGTGGAGGGAGCTCGGTACCTGCCCCGGTGGTGCCGGGGGGGGCTGGGTACAGACGGGGCTTCTCTCCATCGCCCACTTCCCAACTGTCACCCCGACCCTCCGGGCTCGGTTCCCGGCCCCCCCGTCGCTGCTCGGATCCCGCTTTCCTCCGCGTCGGGGCTGTTCTCCCAGGAAAACGCCGGATCCGTCTGCCCTGGCAGAGCCTGTTGCCGAAGGATTTGCAAGTGAAAACAGGGAAACGAGCAGTCGAGGGGCAAAGGTTTGTTACTCAGATTCCGTTGGCTGATTACCAGCGTGCCGACCCTCTCAGTTTACAAGCAGGCGGCTCCCTTGGGTCTCCGTGCTCATCAATTATTTTTAATTCTTTCACCCAGCAAAGCTACCCCAGCAGGTACGAGCGGAGGCTTCAGAGTTCGTTAGCAGCATCGAGGTCCTCCTTTCTTTATTGGAAAAGCCTCTGAGCGTAACCTTAGCGCGATTCGAGGTTATGGCGTGTACCTGCCCCCGGGTTAGACTTCACATCGCGCTTCTCAGTGTGGGCAGGAGGGAGCCTGAGGATGAATCTCATCGCGCCATCCAAACGGTGATCTTGCCTCCGCCGGGCCCAGGCAGGTTGGTATACGTGGTGTAGCAGACGCGTTCTTTGCTTGCATTTACCTCTTCGGTCGCCAATAGTTACTGACGGTACCTCCCAGTAACGCTCAATTCTTTTGAAAACTCTCTTCTTCTTTCCCTGTCCACCACCGACAGCTAGAGACTGGAAAAATCCGACGGAGCTGACAGCGTAATCTGCTCTTGATCTGCATCCACAGATCTAATCTAGAATAATCTCAAGCTGCCTTTCCGTGCCCGTATGTTACTCGATGGCACTGAAAAACCCTGCTGCCGAAACTGTGTGCGTGCTGCCGGGGACGGGCAGCGCTGGGGGGCTCAGCATCGTCTGGAGCGCGGTTTTGGTACCGGGAGAAATGCGAGTGCGGCAGAGCCTCCCACTGCCCTGCTTGAGACGCCGTGGCAGGCGCTGATTTTTGTAAGACACAGGTGCTAATTACTGGGAAACGGTTTCCTGAGAGATACCCGTCCCCCAAGGGGAACTGTTGGGGGAGGCATTATTTTCCATCTAATCTGTTAAATTTAGAAGCCAGGACGGCTGCCACCTGGGAGACCCCTGTGATTACTGACTTAGGCAAGCACACTAATTTCCACTGCTACCTTGTCTCCGCTCTCCTCCCACCGCGTTTTCTCCATTTCTGTGTCAGCTGCGCATTACCAAAATTGTAGACTTTTATTTAGTACGCCATGAGAACCCAGGAGCCCTGGCCAAGGTCGGGTTTTTGCTCTGACGAACCCCACCGAGAAGGACAAAGTCTGTATCGACCCAGGACGTACAAACAGGCAGTCAGGTAGGAAAGTCCAAGAACGAAAACCAACCTGGTGACTTGGTCTCACAGCTCTGAAAACAACGGCCGAGAGCTGCCCGGAGCAGGGACCGCTCCGTGAGGGGTCTGTCCTCAGCGTGGAACAAAAAAGGAGAATTCGTGTGGAATTTCAGCTGCGGACCGGAGTCATCTCCAGGCTGCTCGATCTTGGTATAAAAAAGTGAAACGATCTAGAAAAGTGACTTTCTAGTTCTTCCTCCCAAACCAGACACAGAAGTTTTGGAAGGTTCTTGATTTTTACTGTATTGCAATGAGTACTTGACAGAAACAGTGGTGGCTAAAACTTGCTACGAAGCAGCAAAGCGACGTTAAGAACCTTACTTCAAGTCAGGGGTGCAGTCGGGGTCGTGTTTGGTGATGATCCAAGCTGTGTACGTCTGCCCCTCAAACCCAGGACCCAGCCGCTACAGAGGAGCTGCCATTGAAGGAGCAGCACCCTTTTCGGTCACCCCGTGCTTCAGATGGGGCTCGAGGGGGACAATTTGCCATCGCTGAGCCTCCGCAAGGCTCGCTCCGGGCAGGCGATGTCCTTGGGGAACCCTCCCAGTCACCGCAACGTCGATCCTCTGCCGTCTCCTTTCTGCGCCATCCCGTTGTTGCGTATCCCTACCCGTACGCGTACCCAGCCCGAGGTGGGCTGTTCTGTAGCGGCACGTATAGCTGATCTGCGCCACCATATAGCCCCAACAGACCCCAACGGCTGTGTGCTGGGCTTCAGCTCCATACATCACCGTGCCATTGGTATCAACGGGCTTTGGGTTGGTCAGTACGTCTTTACGACGTCTTTGGCTTCTCGCTTCCTAGCTCCTCGCTTTTTTTCGTTTAATGCAGGCCTTTCCGCGTTACTTTAACAAAGTTTTATGTGTTTTAATTTTCTTTTATTACTTTGTAGCCGATTTCCAACTGCTTCACAAGACGAGTCAATGAGACAGCTCCTAATAAACCTGCATTCGTCAATGCCTTGTTGTACTCCCTTTCATCTTGAACTACTATCCAATCGCTTGGACAACTGATGCTTCTGAGCTTGCAATTAGACCCATGCTTTCTGCCTCTGATGAAGGAAGATTAATTAAATCAGTGCTTTTCAAGGCTAGGACAAATGCAGGAACGTTCTTGGCAATTTTCTCCTTCCATTAAACCTGTAGCCTATTAATTTAAGACACCTGGCATAGAACTAACATTTTGCCCTGATAGAAAACAGTAAACTGAGATTTATGCACTGGAGCCTTACGGAAAGGCTCTTTTTTCCTTCCCAACATGCAAATTATGGAATAAAACAACGTGAGATCAGGGGAAAAGTTTATAACCTTCCACCCAAAGAATAAGACAGACTTCTGCAATGAACCTTTCCTTTTTTAAGCACACCTAAGAGAGCGGGAGGCTAGCACGGTGATATACCACTGGTATATCCATCTCACGGAGCACTCAGACGGCTCGGTCATCTGCACCTCCACGTTATGCCAGCGCGGTCTGTGTCCATGTGCGCATTTAAGAGCAGATCTCAGAGAGGCTACAGCGTAAATAAACAACGCAAAACAGGTAAGAGAAAGAAATCGGCGTGATTCCTATTGTATAGAAAAAGAACTGAGTTGCAGCAAGGTTTTTAGATATAGAGAATGGGAAACCTGGCGAAGAGGCCAAAAGTCAGAGGCTGGTGTGCTGCGGAACGGGATCCCGGGACTCTCTGTGCCTTAAACTTCCCTGCCTGAGGGCGATCGGCAACTTAGCATCAAACCGTGAGAGCTGCGCGCGTCTCTTGGGAGGGCTGGTGTGCTGGCTGCT
>NW_009601891.1:0-4967 GCF_000690535.1 Cariama cristata | reverse complement strand
GGGGCGGGCCCCGCCGGTCCCCCTCCACTCCTGCCTTCGGACTTCGACGCAGATAAATGAATTTGTGACTTACCCAGCCCGGGCTGCCCTGCAGCCGCTGCAGGTAACGGCGAACGCTTCCCCCGTGGGGACTTTTCCAGTTTGTTTGTGCTCTGGTGGCGGTGGGGTTGGAGTAACTCGGGGGGGTTTGCAAGAGGGCAGTTCACCTTTGCGGAGACGGAGAGCAGCTCCTGCCTTTTCAGACGTCGTGCTTCTCTGCTGGCACAGGTGTTTCTGGGGAGAAAAAGGAGATCAATTGATCTTTTTTACAGTCTATTTGTGTAAAGGAACATCAGAGATAACAAAAGACTAATTATTTGCCTACATTGGCAGTTGCTAAGAGGAAAGTTCCAGACAGCGCAATTAGCTTGTGACAGGTATTCTCCATTTACTAATTACAATATATTTCAGCCCTTTGTGCAGGGTTGGTTGTCCGTGTCCCAACCGCTGATATCGAGTGGGTTTCTTCCTTCGCTGTGGTCACTGTTACAGGTTCAGCGAATCTCTGCTGAAGGCAAAAAGAAAAGCGTGACTTAAAAAACCCAGATGAGCGTCATCACGTCGGGTGGGATTCACCCAGGTGGGGTTCGGTAGATTTTCGTGCGTGTCGTTAAGTCGCCCCGATGTGCAAGGTCTAAATCCTCCTGTTCTCCTTGCGTTTTCTGTAGCTGGTGCTTACGACCCATCCAGAGGCAGGGATTCAACGAGGCAGTTTCGGCGATTGGGTTTGGGTGGCAAATTCTAACGCTGCTTTTAGGAGACAGGTCTGTCCGTGCACCTCTGCATCGACCTGATAACCTTGGCCCAGCGGTTCCTCGGTAAATGTCATCGTGTTTTTACTGATCGTGCGTGCAAAAATACATTCCTAGCATCGTCTCTTTAAGTACCGACGGCTGGGCACCTGTCCTGAAGTACAGGCAAGGGACTGCAGGTAAGCGTCATTGTTTTAAGCATCTTAATAACAGCACAATAAGCTACAAATACTGCGCAAACCCTTGCGAGATCCCCTCTCTGTTTCCTGAAAGCTAATTCGCGTTACCGTGCCCTTTCGGCACTAGCCGCCTCGTCGTTATCGATCCCTTGGTTGGTGTGGGTGCGGTTTGCCCAATTCTGTGGGCTCGTATCCATCGCCACCGCCTGTCCCCTTGCTGGCTGCTCGCTGTCGGAATCAGCCAGGCTTGAGTTTTGGGAACAGCTTTGGGCACTGATTCGCCTGCCTTAAAACGTGCAGAGTCTCTGTTGGCATCCGTTGTCCATCCATAACCTGCACGTTGCAAGGGTTGGCTCCAAATGCCGCTTGCCGGTGGCCCGCGTTTGCTGGCCGAGGCAGTCTTTGCACGGCAGAAGCTGTTGGCATTGGTATCCTCTCGGTTTTGGAGCGGGCAAGGTGACCGGCGTATTTGTGGATGCGAGTCGTCGCGTTTTCGGAGGCGCAGATGGCACGTGAATCCCTGCAATCTCCGAAGGTTTGTTGGAGCCTTCCCTACTTGTCTGCACTGCAGGAACAGTTTGCATAAGATTTAGGGCTCTTTTCTTCACTGAGAAAGCTACAAGAAGAAAAAAAAAAACCACAAGCCAAGCGGTGTGCTGCGTGCGTCGGTTCCCCAAGGTGGCATGCTATTTTATTATTATCGTCAGCAAATTTTCCCTGGGTCTGCGTTCCAGCTCCCCGCTACGGTCAGTGAGATGGGAACCCAGGGCAGAGCACAAAGGTACCTGTGTTTTCAGCTGTGGGTTGTGGGGGTTGGCTTTGGTTTGGGTTTTTAGTTTATTTATTTGTTCCTGTGTTTTAAGGCATGGAAAGTGCTGGGGAAATACTGCAGGCGTCTAAGTCCTTTAGCTGGGATGCTTTGAGATGTTCGGGTTCCTCGCAGCGATCTTTGATTGGCTTGAAGGAGAAGAGTTCCCCAGACCTTAGTTAATTGAAACGCACGTCAAGTAACTACATCCATAAATGAGTCATTTATAAATAAGACAGCAAGGGAAGGAGCTTGGCAGGAGGAACAGCGAGAATTGCTAATACGTACCCGGGCTCCTCCAAGTCTGCAACGTGCATGGACACGCATCGAAAATTCCCTAGCACCGCGAAAATAAGAGCAGATGGATAAACGCGGCCAATACGATGCGATCCAATTTTCAGTTTGGTGACAATCGTGGAAAATTTAGTAGCGTAGCTAAAGACTGGGCTAACTGATCCCAGTCCGTTTGGCCCAGGCGTTGCCCCCTGAAGGCCCCTGGCTTGTGGGCTGCAGGGAGGAAGACCCTGCAGAGAGGAAGGCTTGAGTAGGATGCTGTCTGATTTTGGTCATTTCTGTCTCTGAGCATTATAAAACTCATTGCAATCTCTGATTCTTCGCCCCTACTCGTGTAACTTTTAATCTCTCCGAGGTCCGAAAGTGACTTTTACTCTGTGCACACGCCGTGGCTATCGTCAGCAGCCCTGCACCTTGGAGGCTGCGGTACCCCGAGTTCGGACGTAACGGAGCGTGTCAGTGTTGGAAACCATCGTTATCCGTAAGTGAAATGTTTTCCGATCCACAGATCAAAGAGCTTTTCGGTGCTGCTATTAGGGGAAGTTGCTTCTTGTTGGGTTTTATTGGATTTTTAAAAATAATTTTGAATATCTTCTCCGGTTTTCTGGCTAATGTTTCACGTGGTATACCTAGGCACGTAGATAACACAGACACTAACTCTTGCCACGGTTTGTGATTTATAAGAGTGTGATACCGTGCAATATTTTCCTTAAAAACCTTCTCTCTGGAGTCTTGCACTACTCATGCAAAATACGGAGTTTTCTTTGAAAACGACACCAACGCTGCAGCTGAAAAACAACCCCCGCGCGCCCACCGGCCATCAGCACAGCTCCATCCGTGGCTCTCAAGAGCTTTCGGAAAGACTTTTCCTGTGGGAAGGCTGGGGCATGAGTGGGCACAACGATTGGTGTGCGAACGCTGCCGATAGCGTATGCGACCGAACGCTTTGGGTTTCCCTTCATGGGCGCAGAAGGTTTGGTCCCGCTGGTTACGTCCTTGGCTGTCTCCTCTCTTGCTTTCCCGTCGGAGGAGCCGTGTGTATCCCAAAGCTCTCACCCGGGAGCGGGACTCTTCCCACTTCAGCATCAGCCAAGCGCCGTTTGGGGATGCGAGCAAACCCGCGGGCACCCTGATGGGAGCGTACTCGGTTGGGGTCTGCGCCGGTTAACTCCTATGTGCCTGTTGGGTAGGAAAGGAGGCTTTGTAATTGTAGGAACTGGCAAGCGGGCTTCTCCATCTTCAGCAAAATTGCCGAAGGGTTGGTTTGATTTAAATCTGCCGTTTGCTCGGTACGGGGGGGGGAATGGGAAGAGAGCTGAAGCCGCCCTGCGTCAAGCGAGCCCTTTGCGGCTGCTTCTGCTCGCCGAGGTGGAGTTCGTGAGAGCAAATAAAACAGATGGGCTTTGGAATCAGTCGAACTTGAAAGGGATGAAACAAATCGGGTGCCTGTGAGCGTTGCCACTTTGGCGAGCCCAGAGGATGGGGGGGTCTGCATCCCTGTAAAGGACCGTGCCGCTCTGGGGTGGGTACCCCCGCGTTATCGGTTATCCGTACAGAAATCTGTAAACGTGCTGAGGTGGGAAAGGCTTCGACCCTGGCTGCCCTCGTTCCATCTCCTCCGTGGCCCGTAGGGAAGTTCGGGCTCCAGAGCTGCCGGTCCAGCATGAAATTCCCATTAAAGCTCTGGGAGCCGAGAGCCCGGCGAGCCAGCGGGTGTTAGCCCTGTAATTGGGCAGGTTAGACTCACGCTGGAGTTTAATGGCAATTTAAACCTCTCTCGCGCTCCGATGCAGAAATATTAACGCTTTGATCAAGGCCTTTCAGTCTCTCAGCTCTTTATCAAGCACGGTGAGAGCCGATTCTCTCGTAATGAACCAGGGGACCCAAGTGTTTAAGACATCAAAACTAGGCAAATTTCCTTTGTCTTTTATTTTAAACCCTCCGGTCCGCTGTTCAAACCTGCCCTTTCCGTACTTCTGCACAGTTCTTGTTACGAATGAATAAAGCAATTAGGGGTATTGTGTTTGTAGGGCTAATAATAATAATTAATGCATTGATTAAAAGTAAGAAATTGTGCAATTGGAGCAGAGGAGAAGCCCAAACCCTTTTCTACAGGAGGCCTTTTCCTTCTGTTACAGAAATATATTTACTTGCGATCAGAAAAACATTTCTTTGTAGTGGAAGAAGAAAAAATCATTTTCTCCGCAGCCTAATGGGCAGAGGCATATGTTTTTAATAAGCGTATGGAAGGGTATTTTTTTCTGCAGCGAGGAATTAGCATTCAGGAGCTTTACAACACTTATAAATCTCCGTGCCTTTTCTTTCTTTTTATTTAATTAAGGCAGTTTTCAGTCTGCGTCCTCTGACGTCCTGGTAGTCTCTCCACGGTCGTTCAGGCTGTGCGAGTGTTTTCGGCGTCTGAGCTGTCGCTGCGCCGGGGTTCCCCTGCTCTGCTGAATTTCACTCCCGCCCTGTCGCGGCAGGTTTCTCACTTGCCATTTTTTTGGTCGTGATCTTTGATGGAGGGAATCTGCCGCGATCTTCCAAACCGTTGTCTTCCCATGACGTCTTCGCCTCCGCCGTAGAGCCCCATCGCGAGAAGAGACCCCCCACCCCCGGTTACATCCGTGGGATCCGGGTCTCATCCACGTCGTAGGCGGTTTTCCAAAGGTGGTGGGGCTTTTTTTTCAGGGTCTGACCCTAGGTCCTTTATCTGATCTGGGCTTTATAAGTCTGATCCTAGGCTTTATAAAAGGCTTGCACCAGTTTGAAAGTTGGATCGGCATCATAAGGCACTAGGATAATATTTGCTTTTCAAATACCGAACAAAATGCTGGCTCTTGCCGTAAAGACCGAGCAGCCGGCCCGTCTCCTGCCGTCTTTTAGCCTGGGATG
>NW_009601890.1:0-1727 GCF_000690535.1 Cariama cristata | reverse complement strand
CAGCAGATAAGCACTGTGTGCTGAGTCCTAGCTGCCTGTGTTCCTGAATACATTATTTACATATTACCCAAACTGATGGGCCTACTGAATATTGTAGTAGTAGATGTCTGTGTGCGAAGGTAAAAGTACTCTGTAATATGTTGCCTATAGATGTAATACCAGCTTTACTTAGTTGCTTATAGATTTTATGTTCTTTTTTCTAACACAACACACCAAAGGCCATGACTTTGCATCTGAATGTAAAACAGATTTTTGGCTGTGAATCCTCATCTCAAATAGGTGCCATGGGACAGTTTTGTGGCAGGAACACTTGGCCCTGATGTTTGTTTTTCAGCAGTCTGGCTGTTAAAAAATTCTGATTATCCATCCTCCTGGTGCTTAATTCATCCTATGTATTATGATGGTTCTTTAGGCCATCTTGTATGTCTCCTCCCTAAACCCTAATTTTGAGCCAGAATTCCTGTATGACGACGCCAGCGTGCTGGCCTGTGTACCTGTCTTCTGGAGAGAGAAACAGGAAAAGCTGATGGAGTTTCCTTGTCCCTACATTCCCAGCTACTGTGGATGCTCCAAAAGAATTGTATAGGATTCATAAGTTGATTTAGGAAATTTTCTACAGCCAGGTCTTGTATTAGTTGGTTATTTTTAGTATTAGGATCTCAATCCATTGATTACTTATAACATTAACCATTTAAAACCTTTCACTGTGTCCTAAAGAAGGTAGCTTCTAAGCAGATTACTGCATTAGCCTGTGTTACTTTAAGTCAGTGTTCATACCAGTCACTTTTGCTATGAGCTATATATGTAACTGAAGCTGAGAGTGAAACTTCTGTTGTCTTTCAGTTCCTTTACAGCTGTTTGTCTTAAACTATCTGGGAAGTCCTCCAATGACCAATTTTCCTTTGGTCATCTGTGCACCCTCTCCTTGTTTGCCCAGCAACTTGCACAAAAAGAGAAGTTCAATAACTACAATGTAGCAACCACCGTGAGATCTTTGCCTGCTCCCTAGATAATTACACTGAATTCAAACTCAGATTGCTCTGGCTTGGCCCTTGAAGTTTTTATGGTATATATCAAAGACTGAGGAAAGATCTATCTTTAATGTGACGCACATTTTAAATGTGACTGTGTTGTGAAGCACGTATGCAAGTTTGGTATACGTTTTTTAATAATTATTCTTCCCTTTCTTAGACTTTTCCAAAAAATTGCATATGTATACTGTAAATGGACGTACCTATTAAGAACCTTACCCTGGGTTTAGGAACTGTGGGTTCAATATCCTACTTTTTTATGTGTTTACATGAAACTTAAGTACCTTACCCTGGGTTTAGGAACTGTAGGTTCAATATCCTACTTTTTGATGTGTTTACATGAAACAAATATCTGAAATTCTTAATGTTGAAATAGGTGGGCTGTTTTCACTTAGACACTCACTAGTTACATAAAAGTTTGTGCCAATCATATTCTTCTGGTACAATACCAAAATTTTCTAACATCTTATTTGCAGTGTGTACATCTAATGAATTAGAATTGTATAAAATGTAATGCAGTAGGTTTTGATTGTGGTAAAGAAATAGCATTACACAGTGTTTACATGATACCCAATGGAGAATTCTAGACAGCCAGACATTATCATCTTATGCCTCCTTGCTGTCAATCCCAAATTGTGCCTGAGATTTTTCACAGATTTTGAGGCGCTTAGCCTAAAAAATGAAAACTGCTCAGGA
>NW_009601889.1:5087-24557 GCF_000690535.1 Cariama cristata | reverse complement strand
AATATTACTATTACATTACTATTAATGTTAAAACCTGAAGTAGTATACAGGATTGCATGCTTTGTAGGTATGCATTCAAAGCATCTGTGCTGCCTAAGGGCATCAAGCATTAGCTGTGTGGTTGTGATGAAAACACACTGATATCTTTGGCCCTAGATGAGATAATAGCAATTGAGAAACATACTTTGATTATTTTTGTATTTCTTTTTTCTCTTTGACATCATTGATAATGAATCTCCCTGTATGTGTAAGCTTCAAATTAACTTTAGTTCCTGGGTGAAAAGTGTGTTTTGGTGTAAAAAACAGACCAAAAAAATCCTTAAATTAACCTAATGGGTTCAAGTGGAGTTTTCGTACCTTACAACCTGGCACTCCTCCTGTGTTCTTCGTGTTCACACTAAACGCAGACTTACGGGTCAGTATATAGAAATCAGGTCTTAAAATGAGCAAGCAGCCCACGTCCTTCAAGTGTATCTCATTGCATGACCTTGATGAAGTGAGTATTTCGAATGTGCAGAAGGGCTAGATAACTATTACCATATTGTGCATGAAGTACGGTCTGCTTTGAAGTTGGCAGAATCTTTTCCTGGGGGCTTTGTAGGATTAGGCTTTCTACATGAACAAAGTTGCTTCCTTTAAGGAATGTATTTCCAGATGGAGTGATATTCGACTTGCTCATACTGAGATGTAGAATGACTTCAAACAACCACAAGATATAATGAGAACTGATATTATTCGTAACCTCATCAAGAATTACATTCATGGAGATTATGGAATGACCTCATCTTTTATTCGGACGGTGTCATGTATTCTGTCTTCACCGGCGGCCCATGTGAAACACTGCCTGGCTGAACTGATTCATTTATTTTCAGTTTGCATAAAGACTTCCGTTCCCCTAAATATTTTTAGGTATATGCATAACTTTGCACTTAAGTAATCCCTCTGAAGGCAATGAGATAAACTATTAGTTCATTTTGACCAGAAAAGAGTATTCATAAAGGATTTGGAATTTAATCTTACTCTGCGGCTTCCTTGGTTACTGAGCCCTGCCTTCACTGGAGCCTTTCTTCCAGTGGGTTTTACCTGTCTCATCTTCGAAGGAGGGGAAAATTACTTGGCACTCTGTGTACGCTTCCCTTCATATAAATGATCAGTTTTGATATTTACTGCTTTTATGCTTAATTAGGTACTTAATTAATAGCAAATGTTCAGAAAACATTAAATGTCTTACCACGAGGAAAGTAATCTCAGACTTTTTAAGAAGGCTGAGTTTCCCACCTCCTGTTGAGTATGTATTTCCAAGTGTGCAGAATGGTTGTTTGACTGATATGTTTTTAAATGAATGCATATGCTTTATGACAATTAGACAAAATTTTGACAAAAGTTTGTCAAACAAAGAGTGCAGCGATAAAATATCTATGTTCATGCTAAGAATTTGCTGCCAACCTGTGCGACGTGCCGTACCGCTGGGAAAGCATCTGGGCTTCAGCCATTGTGGCGTGTCTGGCTGTGCCGTGCTGCTCGGAGGGACCTTTGTACCCTCCTGTGCCGAGGAGGCATTTCGGAGCCAACTCTAGAGCAGCCCGGCTACAGGGGAGGCACGGGCTGCCCCGAGTGTCGTAGTCTCTCTTTTGAGAGGGTTTCTGAACCTCCACATCGTTTCTTACACGTTGCTGGGAATCTCAGACAGGTTCTTTCCTCTCCTCATTTGTTTCATTCTCCACCCATTGCCTTTTTCTTGTGTTTTGAATGGTGCAAGTGAAAGTGGTTCATTTGATGGGATACCAACTAACTTTTATACCTCCTTATCACGCCAGAACAGATGTCTCTACCAGCACCGTTCCCTGGCAGTGCCAGGACTCGGGAAACAGCATCCTTCAGCAGCTGCTGCTGCGGAGCAAGTGGTTTGAGCAGCAGCTGTAGCATGGAAACGGAGAGGTTGGCTGCTCCCAGAAAGGTCCAGGGCTTGTCTGCTTTGTGACAGCAAGGTACCTGGTGTCTTCTCCACATCCAGTCTGCAGTGGGAGTTTCCTGAACGCTCACAAGTGGACTAATGCTACGATGAAGTCAATGGCCAAGATTACCCCTGTTGGGCTGTGCTGAAACTTCCACCGTGGAGACTGAGAGACCTTTGAGGTGTGTCTGCGAAGCTTGTTAACTGCAGGGCCACGCGAAGGAGAAGCTGTCCCTGGATTTATAGACTGAGTGTTTCTAGGTCAACTGACGGAAGGCATGCTGTAGCTGCAGCTGACCGCAGAGAGACCTTTACGCAGCATGAAATGAGGAGTAAGTGGAGATGCGATGGAATGATGCTCAGGCTTTCGGAGCACAGGGGAGGAGTGCGAGAGCACTCCGGGCCCCGCAGTCGCAGCCGAGGAGCTGGAGCTGGCGCTGCCGCCCATCCGCACCCTGCGCTGGGTAAGCGTTTCCAGGCAGGGCTGCATACCAAGCTGTATGTATGAGTGAGCTGGTCCTCGGGAGGCAACGTCTGAAGAAACTGAGGTCTTGCTTAGCCCCAATCCCTTTCCTCCCAGGAGAGGATAAACTCCACCCTGCTGAATGCAGCATTGTTCTCCTTATGGCCAAGTTTTATGGCAAACCCCACAGGAAAGCTGACGCTAGGCTGAGGACTCGGGAGATCTGCAAGCCTTATCGTTCCCTCCCTGAATTCCTTGGTAAAACGTCTCTTGCATTTGCCGTACACAATTCTCAGCACCATTTTGCTGGCAGAGGAATGAATGGGGCTGAATGTCCCAAGCTCTTGAAGCTCTTTGCAACTTGATTCCGGGAGATGACTCGTGCACGTAGATAGAAATGTTTGTACCGGCAGCAGGGACACAGGATCTGAGAGCACATCTTATCTCCCAGGATTGTAGCTCTCGACTTGGTGAACAGCCTCAATCTCCTGCAAACTAGTTGTCCCTGCCTGTAGGTTTGGATATTGTTCTGTGTTTTCACTGCAGCGGCGTGGGTGACTGTTCCCAGCTGCAGGCAGTATCGGCCATTGCTGGAAGAGTCCAGCCTGGTTCTTGGGGAAATGTGTGGCACTGGTTTTGTTTTGCTGTAACCACTTTACTACATAGTATTAGACAAAGTTCTCCAGACCACGGTGTGTTAAAGCAGCGTGAAACCAAATGAATCCCTTTCCTAACAAAGTGTAAAAATAGATAACAGCTCTGCAAGCAGAGCAGTTTTTCCTAGCGTAGATAGAGGCGAAATTTGAGGGACCTATGCTGCAAAATGTTTTGGACAGCATTTAATGACCAGCAGTCATTCTTGTGCTAATCTGTCCCTCTCTAGGAATATTTCCAGTTACTCTTGAATGGCGCAGATTCATTTTATTTTGTTGCCTCTGCTGTCAGGCTATTGCTTAATATCAACTGGCAGGTGAGAGCTTTCAGCGCTTGAAGGTAGCAGAAGTGGATGTTCCATGGGGAAGAAAGACAGATGTGTGATCACCACGTCAAGTTAAGGATAGCTGGGGAAGAAAGTGTCATTTATCAAATGCCATTAACTTTAGAAGTATTTTCTACTCTACAGATGAATCTGGACGTTTTCATTATGTATTAGACAATGGATTGGGTAGGCTGCATAATCTAAAACATTTGAGAATACTTTAAAACGTTATCTGGCAAAAGGCTTTCCAAAAAACCAGATTCAAAGAGCATTTCTATGAGCCATTCTTCATTAAAACAAATAACATTCAGCTCTGTTAAGAGCCAGAAGAGAGAGTACTTTATTTTCTCTTTGCTGGTGGGGATTGTCTACTTTTCTCTGCTTGCAACTGTACTGCAAAATTATGCCTTTTCTTTCAGAATCGGCAACATTACAATAGGTTCTCCAGAAAAGTAATTGGCAAGCTTTCCCTGCTCAAAGCCAAACTGTGAATAAAATATGAAAGGGTTGCTTTTTTAATATAATTTCCAGTTACTATTTTATGAAGCGTTTGAATTTGAGTGTTAAGCTTTTTTTATTGTATTTTATTATCAGAAATCTCACAGATTGTCATCTGGGAATAAAAGAATAGATATAAAACCTTGAGAAGTTTAAGAAATACTATGGGGTTATAGAGCAAGTCTTAGTAATGGCATACCTTACACTCTCTGGAGTTCATGCATTAAAATATTAATGTGTATCTGCAATTTTTATTGAAAAAAATGACTTGTCCTTGTACAGGACAGAAATCAGGTACTTGTTCTCAAAATTAATTACAAGGAAGGTGGGAGCTAAAACTATTAGCTGGCTCCCACCTTGTCACTGAAATGTATTAGTAGGTTTTATTTTGCTGCTGGAAACTGGTGTCAAAAGCACCAGTTGAAATCAGGGCGAGAAAAGGG
Organism: Cariama cristata; assembly: GCF_000690535.1. Taxonomy (NCBI): domain Eukaryota; kingdom Metazoa; phylum Chordata; class Aves; order Cariamiformes; family Cariamidae; genus Cariama; species Cariama cristata. The sequence goes on along the minus strand of NW_009601889.1, from coordinate 20,220 downwards.
CACTGGCACGGCCGATGCAGGTGAAGTTCACGTTCACTGCATGGGGGTCCTAGGATCGAGTCAGTGAGTCTGGCATCAGCTAGGAAAGCATACAAATAAGAGAAAGCATGTGAAAGCAGGTTTGCTACACGGCATTTACACATGTGCTTGTGATAGGTGACTGGATGTGGTTAAATGACCCTGGGCTAGGACGTGCTGGGAACCTGAGCATCAAGAAGTTACTTTATATTCAGTTACGAAGTGTGACTTTTCTTTATTTTAATGTTTGATGGCACAGACTGAAATAGATGCATTATGTAATGCTAAAATAAGAGAGAAGGTTGAAGTAGAGTTGAGAATCCAGCCACCCCCACAACGTAGGTGTCTACGAGTCTGGGGTTGCATCTGAATCAGATGAGCAGAACCTTAAAGTTTTCCAAAATGTCAGAAGTCCCAGTACCAAAATTAAATGCAGCCACCTAAAAGGGACTGAGCCGAACATACGGGGAAGGTGTGGCCCGGGAAACTGCCTTCCAGCTTCTGCCCGATTTAGAGACTGAAGAGCAGATCTGTAAAGGTATTTAGGTGGTAAAGGGAGCAGGCGCTTGCAAGAGTCCCAGTGCGCACCTGTAGGCAGATACATCCTTTTGAAAAGTGACCAAAAGTCACTTTAGAAAATGTTTATTAGTTTTTTTATAAATTAGAAATAAACATCTCTATATGAAGCCTGTACCTGACCTGTCATCTCAATTCTAGTGCATGAACCTGCCTGACTTTAAACAAATAATAGCAAAAAGTGGTAAATAGAAATATTTGATAAAAAGGTGGGGAAACAAAGCTAGGATTTGTTCTTCTAGTTGGTTTTTGTTTGGGGTTGGGTTTGGTTTGGTTTTCCCCAGGTTGCTCTTTTTCTATTTCTTAATTGACATCCCACTTTCATTAACTCATGGAAATGCAAATGCATGTTACACAGAATGAAGATGTTTTACCAACAAGATTAATTAATTATTGAGGCAGCCAATTAACAGCACTGACTAGTGTTCTTAAAGTCAAGTACACAGTGCAAGAAATGGCTGCTGCGTAGGATTAAAGTGAAGTGCCGTACCCCAGGTGAGAAACACAAATGTGAAGCCTGTATCCAGCAGCTAGACGTTTCCAAGCAGAGGCGGATGGACTGCTGTTTGGAGGAGATGTACGAGAGCAAACTCATTAAGACAGAACCATCTTGGAAAAAGAAAAAATTACATCGCTTTTGTGTTGCATTTACTTATGCATCTGCTTTTGGCTTCAGCCACAATTTTCTTCAGAAAAGTATAAATTCTGTCAAATGTCATTGTGGCTGCCTGAGTGATGGAATAGTATTTTTCCTGCCTTGGAGCAATTCCTACTCGATTCTTCTGGAGACAGTAGCTACCTCCTCCTGTTCCCTGAATGTCTAATCCTGAATATTTAGTTAAGCCAGACTTTCAGCTCTTGTTCCCTCCTTTCAGCTTTGCAGGCACTGAGGTTGCACATCTGGCAGTCGGTGCTCCGGGATCTCATGCCTCCCAAAGCCTGGCAGCAGTTCAGTTTAGCACCTGACGTAAATTAGGCTCATGTTTTACTGCTGCTACTGGTAGGAAAGGTCTTGACTCTGCCCTCAGCTTGTTTAAAACGTGCTAATTGCTCTGTACATCTTGTGGTGTCCAAGTAGTGATGCACGGGGTGAGCGCTGCACCTGCATTGTGGCTGAATTGTCCTCCCACTGAAACCTGCGGGCGTTGCTGCTAACCTCAGGGTGGTTCCTCCTGAGTTTGACTTCCAGTCAGCAGTGGGATTTTACTTGAGCGTAAACTTCAGAATTTCTTGATATTTATGCCTTCAATATGACTAAATATTGAACTGATATTTTGCGCATCACTACAAGTTGCTGTGCATCACAATTACACCTCATTAATATAATCTCATACACCAGAACAATCATAGGTAGAACAAATAATTTGAAATCATTTAAGTATGCAGAAAGTTCATTAGGAGTAAAAACTCAATATAAATTCAATGTCATTATTGTATTGTTGTTTATACCTACTTGTGAGCTTCCATCAAATATTTATATTGGCCTAATTCGGAGCTGACATTCAGAAGTCTTCACTGATTTACAGTGGTGAAGCCAGGTAAATAATTCTAATCTAGTTGTATGAAGACTCATTTCCGTAATTAAGCATCACTTTCACCCAGATAGTTGCTCCAAATTGCAGCTTGAATACCAGCCTCCTCTTGCTGTCTCTTCCCTTTTACTAGGAAAAGCAGAGGGATGCTGATGCCAGATATGTATGTGTCCGGCACCGTCCTCTGTTTATAATTACGCTGTAATTTTAATTTCTGTGAGAAGCTCAGAGTGTGCCTGCAAACCCTGCAGATAGATTTTTAAAGGACGAAAGAAAAGCATTTTCTTCAGAATGCTACCTGGTAGCTTTATAGCACCCTCCCCAGTCTACCTGCCAGCTTGGAGTGGTAGCAGTTGGTATAGAAAGCCACGTTATTATGCTTTTAAATAGTTATATATGTAGTTGTATTCCAAGTAAGACTAAGTTTTGAGAAAGGCGTGGAAAACGACAGATTGGATGTTTGCTCTTTGAGCCTTGCTCCTGGTTGAACTCAAAAAGCAAAAGCCTTTCTGTAGGAAAATCTGACTTGTGGGAGTCAGGAGGACGTCACGGCTCTCTGGAGGAGACCAGAGATGCACCACCTTCACGTCTGGGTTTTTGCGGACCAGACCCCAAAGTGTGTGTGCAGGGAAGGGAGGGAGCCGGCTGTTGCTCCGTGGTGTTGGGAAGTCGTGACAGCCGTCGTGTCCTGCAGTCTGGGGACAGCCGGGCTGCCCACCCAGCTCCCCCTTGGTGTCCTGCTTGCCCAGGCACCCAAGGTGTGAAGGGCCGTGGGTGCCAGAGCTGGGTGCCTGCTGCCGCCGGGATGGTTTGCTCTGAACTCAGCATCCCTCCGGAAGGGTCCCTCGCCAGCTGCCTCTGTGGGCGCAGGGCTGGAGCTGCCGTCTTAAGCACAGTCCTCATTTTGGAGACTTTGAAATTCAGTGGTTTGTTGTGTGCCTGTTAGTTGTGAAACACAGCTCTCTGGTTTATCAGTTCCCTCGGGGATCTCTGCTGCTTATCGTTCCTGCTCCCATTTCTCTTCCAGTATTAATTAATCTTTGTCAAGTGAAGCCGCAAATTACTTGTCAGATCAATGATTGGATTTCACCTGCTTTCCCTTGGGCTTTCAGTAAGAAAGGGTGTCACTTAGCCTGGGTGGGTTACCAGAGTGGATTAGACTATTGTGGATGTGTGCTCTGCTTTGGTTCTCCCACCACGAGTAAGAAAAATCTGATCTGACAGCTGCAGGGCAGTACACAGTCTACATTAGGTAACGAAATGAGTTGCTAAAAGAGGTGATTGAGTTTGGGAGCTAAACAGGAGTTTAAAAAACATCTGAGGTTCAAAGTCCTGACCTGAACACTGTAGGTGTGTAGGATTACAAAAGCAGGGAAGGTATCGAATGGGCTATAAATATGTGTTTGTGGAGGGTAGGAGCATGCTTTTCAGTAAATTATTTCATAACTGCTGCAGTAGGTGGTTTACGCCTTCATCCTAGGAGGTGGTTTGGAGCGTCTTGGAGCGGGATGCTGCGGTAGCAGAATTGCTGTAGTGCACAAGCCTCTTAATTTACTTTTTCCTTTCTTTCTTTCATCTTCATCACTTTTTGCCCTGTGTTTTCACAAGTACATAGTATATTCCCTTCCTTTATTATATTGTAATCCATTTTAACAGAGTCCGGTGAAGTTTAGGCAGACAAAATAAAAATGCCCAGCTTTGGTGGGCTCCCTGGTGTCGGGTGCTTAGGAGTGGTGTGGTTGTTGTCAGCCCTGGGGAGGGAGAGGAACAACCAGGAGAGCCGCCGTCGAGTGCGTACAGATGTGCCGCTGACGCAGTTCTGATGGACTGGGGCCGGCACATGAAAAGCTGCACATTTGCTTCTTTTAAGGAGGGAGAATGTGAATAAGATTATGGTCATAATTTAAACATCGCTGAATAAACATCGTTTTACTGTTGTGTACTTTTTAGGCATTTATAATCGACTGCATATATTAAGGCTTTGTCAGGCTTGGGAAGTAGGTGCTCAGGATATTGAATTTATTAAATTGGAGTTTATTGAATTTCCTTTGAATTCTTTTGGTGATGTAATGTCACTATTGTGCTTATCATGTGCAGCTGGCTGCTGTACGGGGGTCTTCTGTGCAGCAGCAAGTAAGTACATCAATGTGTTTGGGGTATGTTGTTAATACCCAGAGATGCTCTGAGCAGATGAAGGACAAGATACTGGTTGCAAACCTACTTTTTGGTTTCCCCAAGCTAGACTTGAAAGTCTGGATTAATTTCGAGCTGAAAACATACCTATGTTTGAGTTATTTTCCTTGCAGTTGCCAGCAATCTGCCATGTGTCTTTTCTTAAGCCCTGTCGTTTGGTGTATGTGCCCTTCTACTCCCTCCCAAAAAACTTGTCCCTTTTCATCCAACGGCATTTTCTTCACAATGTGCTTTGACCGCAGCCCTTTGCTGAACAGCGTTATACCCTGATACATTCTCAGTCCGGTCTTACTCCGAATCTGCCGTGACTGAGCATGCTTTTGCTCAATCTTTTGGGCTTTGCAGCTCGTGCAACATAATCTGGAAGGTCATGATGGTAAGAGACACTTGAGATGATGATTGAAGCCAAAAACCGAGATCAGGGTTAGCTGGCTTTGGGGGACAGCTCTTGTTCTCCAAAGTGAAGTCATTTGGAGACTGTGTGCCTTTACAAGGCTGACCGTGGGCGCACGCTGCGGTGTGTGTCTCCTCTCATGACAGATGCACACAAGATAACGGTCAGCCCGACAGAAGAGTTTTCTGTATGGCCAACTCTGGAGTTGCTGACTTCAGTCTCACTTCCAGCAAAGGTGATGGCTGTGGCCAGGGCACACATCTCTGGCTTCTGCACTGAGCGGGAGACCATGAGATGGCCACGGCCACCAAGGAGGGCTCACACAGCGGCACATCCAGCATAGCTGTGGCCGCTGGGGAAAGCCAAGCAGTTCCTGGCCCGTGGTACAAAATGAATGGTGATAGCAGGTCCTGCGGTGAAGACCAGCCCAGTCATTCCCCTCTTGGCATTTGTGGGCGGGAGAAGGCATTGCTGAGTACTGGGCATGTCCCACCTGTAACCCCTTGGAAAATATTCTACTTTTCCACCTTTGAGGAGCCTTTGTGGTTGTAGGGACCTGTCATTGAGGACGGAGGATTGTAGGGCAAGTGTGCTGCAAGCCAAAGCAAAGCCGCAGCCCTCCATGACATAGACACCAGTTTACCTATCTTTGTCTTTTCACTTTATCTCGGGGAGCAATTAGATGAACCTGAGGTTGCAGAGAAAAATATAATGAAGTGGTGGTTGCTGAGTCTCATTGCCACTTTGCTGACATTTCTAAACCAAAAGAAATATTGTTGAGCCACTTTTGCTAGTCTTGGTGTAGATAGGAGATTATTCGGTACGGCTGCTGCACTGTATTGATCTCTTATGAAGGTATGTCAGTGAAAAATTCAGTCCTGAGAAAGCCTCACAGAAGATAGTAGACATCCCTTTTGGCTGCTGATTCCATCTAATTATCTGTTATACCTCAATGAAGGAAGGAAATTGCCCAAGGCTAAAAACACCACCAAGTTTTAGATGGGAGCCTGGAGCTTGCACTGGTCCCCGGTCCAGTCTGGAATTCAGCTGCTGCCTGAACTTTCATCTTCGGGAAGAACTGAAGCAAAATAGATTAGAGCAAATACAAAGGAAGGAATGAATGGAGATCTGAAGAGGACACCCAAGGACTCGGCTGCAGCAGCTTGGGGTTCGTTTGTGTTGTTTGTAGCAATCCAGCCCGGTGTTACAGGAGGGTAACTTGGTTTGCTTTTATTACTTCGAGGGCTTTGCCTGAAAGAATCAACAGGATTTTGGAAAGCTGTGAAAGCTTGTTGCTGTTGTTGACTTTAATCATTGCAGCATAAATTTGTAGTCCCTGGGGGAGGATTTCTCTGCCATACTTTTCTGGTTCTTAAGTTACAGGTTATTATTTCTGTCTTACGCACTCACTGCGGGTTGGAACTAGAGATAAATTTAGCAAAGTCTTGTCTTCGAAGTGTAATAAATGTATTTCTGCTAGATTTTATTAACCTTTCTCCATAACTAAAAAGGTAACAACAATGAGATCTGAAAGTGAGGTTGGTTCATCTAATTCACCTTTCTGACGTACAGTGTTTAGGGGCTTGGCTCTGGTTGGGTTTAAATTTCTCTACAGATATTTGTAGGATTCTTCCTACTCTTTTCTGGGTTTAACGAGGTGTTTAAGTGTAAGGGCCCAAGGACAACCTCATTAGGTGTTTGTTTAGTCCTGTTTGTACACCTCTGCTGTGCCACTCCCTTCTTGGATTTCTCAAAGTTTCTTCCCTAAAAATAAATAAATTACATGTACTTTCTTCACGCTGCCAGCTCTTCTGGTTTTCTTATGAATCTTGGAAGTTCTTGATGCTTGCTAAGCTAGTGTGTTTATTTTCTAATACTTCTGATTGGCGTTACCACTTTTTGCAAACTTTCCCCAGGAGCAGTTCAGGTTGTGGCACACGGGTTGTAGGAGCTGCTAGCGCCTGTCTGGTTGGTTGTGCTTGAAATTGCTTACGTTGGCATCAAATAGTGATATCTGTGATTGTTACTGCCTCAGTTAATCTGACAATATCTCCTTAAGGTCTGTTTGATTCCACTTCCAATCCAAAGAAGTTTCTGCTCCCAGTCATAAGTTCAAGTTTCACATCTTTTTTTTTCCCAAATAAAAATGGAATGCATCTTTTAGAAGGAGTTCAGAGGTTTAAAGATCTGCAAATTTTCAAAGCCAGTACCTTTTTTAATATTTAGAAGTTACAACATCTCTGACTGAGAAGCTTCCAAAGCCCTGTTGCTTTAACTAGCAACTATTTTCTCTGTCAAGCATCCATTCAGTTGTCCTGCATGCAGAGCACTTCCACAATTGAGCCTTAATTTCTTCGGTGTCTGTGAATTCTGACATGCCATAACATTACAAAAATGCTATTACGTTTCGGTGCCAATAGAATATTTGAGAGAACGTTCTTCTGCTCACAGAAAGCAGTAATACTGTGTTTTTTCTATTACATTTTCCTTTTATTTTTAACTTTTTTTGTCCTTGCACTCCAGTAGTTCCTTGGGGAGCTGACAGTCTGTTTTGTAACCATGGGGGCAACTGCATCTGAATTGGGAATGATTCACTGGGAGGGAAGGGAAGCAGAACAGAACATTAACCACTGCAAAGACAAATAAACCTTATTCTCTGTGTGGGAAATAAGCTTCTGTAAAAAATGTCCTCATTCAGCGACTCTTCCAGATGGCCGTGCTGGCTGCTGAGCTGGCTCTGCCGAACACCGAGTCCCACAGCGGTGGCTTTGAGAGCCTGGTGAATGGTTGGAGCATCAACAACCTGGAGAGCGTTTTGACAGCAGGATCAGGCCCACTGCATGCAAAAGTCTGGCCTCTGCTGACATGTGTGCTTTACAAATTAAGGCCTTTATTTGTAGGAACAAATGCTGTCTTGTTTTGGAGGGTTTGCTTTAAACACCATGATAAAAGCTGCTGAGAAACTCTTTGCTTGCTTTCAACTCACTGATGCGGAGCCCTCATCTCCGCAGCCCAGCGCCGAGACTCTCCTTAAATGCTGGGAAGCGTTTGGTTTGGGTTTGTTTCACGTTGATTTGGTGTGCTCTGACATCACGTGAAGCAACTTCTGATCCCGGTACTGAAGGGTGTTATCCCTGGGAGCGCCCTGGGGGTGCAGGCGGATTGGTGCTGTAGGGAGCAGGTCCCGGTGCTGTAACCTCAGGGGAGGAGGGGGCTGGGAGCTGCACCCTTTGGGCAGAGCTGGGGGGTCCGGTTAGACGGGAGAGCTGGCTCCTGCTATGCTTCTTAATTCGCAGGGCACATTGCAGCTCCCGTTACACCTTGGGGGCCCTGTTTGGACTGCCTGCCTCTTCCTATCAACCTCTAGAATTAAATGATTTGCTCCTTCTTAAAAAGTATTAAAAACTCAATGAAATTCCCTACTTGATCTGTGTGCTAAGGCACAACTGTCATACTGGTTTAGCTGCAAAGTTTTCAGAAAAAACATTCGAACATTTTTATTGCTGTTTGTATTGCTTTAAAGTGCCTGATTTGTGACCAGTGGACAGTTTTATTGCCTTCTGCAAGCTTTGTTTCTGAGGCAGAATGGTTTTATTATTTATCGGACACTGTTGATTTGGGGGAAGAACCTCCCTTGGATATTGTCCTACTGAAAGAAAACAATCCTTTAGAAAACACAAGACTCTTATCTCTTGACCTTTAAGATTTTATAGCTGTGGGCATGTCCATCCCACACCGCAGGGCACAGGAGTGCCCAGGGACTTGAGCCCCTGGTCAGTGCCGAGCCAGGACAATTTCAGCTCAGCTCTGAATGCATTAAAGGCACTCAGGCTGGAGGAAGCTCATGAGTAAGTGTGATATCACCCAGCAGGTTATTAGCTTTCTTTTGCCTTTCTCACCTCAACTTCAGATGTGGAATCATTAAAGGCACAAAGAACTTTTTCTTGGTAGTTCCAGATGCTTTTAGTGCTCCAGTCTGGGTCTCCGTCAGGCTGTAGCATCTCCACAGTGAACTGACAGCCAAACCGTTGGGAAAAGGTGAGTTTTAAAGTGATCCAAGAGCAGGAATTAGTCAGGTGGTGCATGGCCATGTCCAGTTGTTGTTCCTCTGCATTAATTGTCATTTCACGTACTTAAACCCTAGAGAGCTAGCCAGTTGTGTCTCTTGGCACAGCTTCAGTAGCAGCCGTCTCCCCCTGGAAGTGCCTGTCTCTCTCCATTGACCAAGAGAGGATTTAAGCAATGAGTTTGGACAAAAGGCCTAACTTCTGATGTTGTGGACGTTTGGTGAGCTGAAGCCCCACAGTGGGTTTTCATCATGGCTGTCCATATTGTGTCCCAGTTACTGTTCCCTTGCTCTTTGGTTTTCACAACCAAATCAGTATTTAAACAGACTTTAATCCTTCTATTAAGCCAGGCAAGTTCATTCCTCCATCTTTTCACTCTCGCCTCATTACTTCGGAAGAGTTCCTAGTCTAGCTAGACCTTCCCTTCTCCAACCTACCTAGGAGGCCCAGGTCTTTACAGGTCAAGGAAGAGGTCATCTTTTCGGTGTGGCAGCTGAAGAAACTTGGCTTGTGCTTAGTACTGGTTACTGTGAAAACTGAATCTGGAAAGTTTCTGAAAGTCCTTTTAAGCCTCTGTAGTTTGCAAGCACACCTTGATAGAAGAGGTATCTCTTCATGCGCTGCTTGTCGTGGTGCAACAGCATTGGGTGCAAGTTGCAGTGAAAAATAAATGTTTGCTGCCTCTGTTACCTGGTGTAAGCAAGAGTTTGCATTTAATCCATGTGTCATTTTCTCTGGGCAATTGCTTAACATTGAGTGTTGGAAAGAAGTTGCTGTAAAAACGTAAGAGCAAAATGTTGATGGCACGGTGGGGGAGGTCTTTTGCATCTGGCCTTCTACTTCTGTTATTTTTACACTGAAACATCATGATTATCAAGGGGCTTTTTTATCTGCTGGAAAGCATCTTAAGTAGGGGTCATTCTCTGTGAATCTTTGCTATTTGCAATACACCTCATTAGATCATGTTTAGAATTTAAATGAATTACTTTAGTGCAATCAGGTACTGTAATTGCAAGGGTAGCAGCCCCAGTACTGCTGCTTGTCATGCCTAAGGATCAAGACACTGAGAAATTATCCCCATCAAGACACTGAGAAATTCTCTCACCACACCTTTTCTCTGGTAGCTTTAATTAGCTTGGATTTTATATCCTGGCCTGAGCTAACTAGGCTTACAATTAGTAAACCCAGCAGAATAAAAAAACAGCTTGGAAATCTGGTGAAGTAGCAAGTGTGGAGCCCTGCGCTTCACATATCACGGGAACATCATCCTGCTGCTAAATCCAGGGACAAAGCCTGGGATATAAAAATCCTCATGAGGCAATTTCTGCAGTCAGTTAAAATGCCAATATGCTTTATAGCATTTTACAACATGTGCCATTTAAGTGAAATGAGCATGAGATTATCAAAATGTGAATTAAGTTATAAAGTTGAAATAGAAGTGGATTTGTGAACTTGGGAAAAGTAGAAATGAAATAAACTCCAGTCAGAAGCAGAAATGATGTCAGGATTGTCACATTGATCTGCAAGACCATGAATGCTACGTAGATTTTAAAATAATTTTAAAAAATGGGTGGTTAGGAGGATACTTGGAGGAGCAGAAGTGTTCATTTGTACACCATGGGGATGTGAAATGATCATCCGGGGTCAGAGCCAGTGTGTAGGGAGTTGCAGGTTCTCTCTGGGATTCCTGGGTGGATTGGACATGGATAAGAACAGAATACTTCACAGATGTTGCTTGCTGCAAATCTGCCTGATATATTCAGCATGATTTAATAGGTAAAGGCTGAAATTATTAACAAGAAAGGAAAGTTACTGTAGGCCAATAATGAATCTGATTTTGTTTTTGACTTTGAAGCCTCTTCTTGTCTAGGTAAGTGTCAGGTTATTTTAGGAGATACTGTGATTCAAAAAAGGTGAGATTCTTTGGTCGTAGATGTCCTCGTCATTTAAGATGTGATTAATATAATCATGGATTAGGATGTGATTATACAGTAAGAGTATCGCATGACTTTTTAAAACAAACAAAACCACTAAAGCCATTCTGAATTAATAAAAACATCCAAAACAGATATTGCAAATGTACGTTCATTTTCACTCAGATTATAAACTTTTAGATACTACTTCAAAAAAAAAAAAGCTTTGTCTAGTTTTTTCCTGTCTCCAGAAAGTTGCTATCCAGCCATGAATTGTGGGTTGTCTCGCAGGGGAGGCAGCCCTCAGGGGGTCAGGGTTGCCAGAAGTGGGGCATTTGGGCTGAAGCTACAGAGGATGGCTTCCTGACTCCAGGCAATGGGTACGGTACGTTAGTGACGGCCAGTTGTATAGAGACAGCACGCTTTTGCATCTACAGGTTTCATCATCAGGCATTAGTTTTCCATACTAGTAATCTCATCATTGCTCCTGATGGGTTATGTTTTTTGTTATGTATCATTTGCACTACTCGTAACTTAGAAATATTTATCACATCTCTGCAGGCAGAAATATCGCTGTCCTTTATGTGTGGATGAGAGACTTTGTAAGATGCTAAGAAAAGTGATCTCCCAACCTGTGAACTACTGAAACGTTAAAAAAAATGTAATTTCTTGCAGGAAATTGAGTTTCTTTGGGGTTGGATTGGTGGGTTGGTTTGGGTTTGTTGTCATTTTGTTGGAGGCTTTTTGTGGCAGCAAGAGAGCTTCTTCTGATAGCAAGGATTTTGTAAGCTGGAAGCTGAGGAAGAATCTTAGCTGGGGCATTTCTGAGTCCATGGATCAAAAAGCTGATGATTTTGGTGGAGATTTTTCAGGGGTTGTTGGTCAGAGCCTGCTCAATGGACAGCTTGGTCTCAATGTAAAGCCAGGAGAAGCCTTTTCGAAGCATAGGTACATGTTAGGCTCTTGAAGACCTTGTGAGTCTGTGAGGAGGCGTGCGGGCGTGTTGGCAGAAGCACGCAAGCTTTGCCCAGGCTGGACCATCCGCACGATTGCCAACAGGCACAGTTATCTCTTGCCTAACATTCACACTGAAATGGGAAAACTGGCCGTGTCAATACAGCAGTCACTACACTTTTCGTAACTCCGGGCGCTTTTGGGACAAATTATGTCAGCCTACCTGAGAGGTTTTCTCTTCCTTTCATCTTCTTTTTAATACTGTCCTTGTAGTTTGTTAGGCCAGGAGAATCCAGGAATTTTTTTTTGGCAAAGTATGTGCAATGAAACAAGTGTCAGTCTACGCGCTAACGCATATGTAAATGGCTTCATATTAATGTGACTGTATGGACACCAACCTATTTTGGTACAGCTCCCCAATTTATCTTATCTGATGTCAGTGAAAGCTGTTGAATTACGGACACCGATAAGCGCAGGACCGACCTTCTCATGCCTGCCCAGCTGTAGGAAGACTGAATTGTAAGAGCAATAAAGAAACCAATTCAAAAGTATGATGGCTTAAATTAGACATTACTAGGGATGGTGAAGTTAAACTAGACTTAACCTGGTGTTAAACTGTTTTGATTACTGACTTCTGGCCTGAATTCAATAGGAAACCTTGCTTAGGATCTTGCACTGTGTTTTCTGCTCTTATATCGTAGCAATATGTGAAAGCCTTCTGGTAAAATTTCTGTCATGAGATCATATTTGAAAACTCTCTGGACAACCTGGGCAGTGGGGTGGTTTTTTTGCAATTTCAGTGCAGAAATTCAGTGGGATGGAAGTGCCTTGAAAATAAGGCCAAAATATTCCAAAGGAAATCTAAACCATGCACTAATTAAAGAAATAAAACATGGAAATTAAGTAATCAACTGAACTACTTCAGCATGTTATTTTGTAAATACTGTCAGGTACTTAAAAGATTGTGTTGTCCAAAGCTTCTCCTGCCTGAGTTGGAAAATGTATTCTGGAGACGTGGCAATCAAAGTCTGTCTTAATTTCCTTAATTAAGGGAAATTGCTTGATCTTTCTGGTTTTAACCCTAGCTGCAGCCCTGCTGTGTTTTATTTGTTTACAGTAGTTACTTCTTCTGTGATTCTGTTTGGAGAAATGTACTTTTTTTTTTAAAACTTTTTGCCGTGTAGAAATTTGCATTAAATGTCCAGACGTTGCTGAGAGAGCAGCATTGAGAAAGGCCAACGTTTTGACCAAGCATTCCTCATCAGTGATGAAAACTTTGACAAGTAGAGCCTACGGGATGAGAAGCGTTAGCAAAACAGTCCAGATGTAATGACCCAGATACTCATTTCGTCATTCTTCTCCATCCAGTGGGACTCTGCATGAACTGTCGCAATTTTACCCATGCTGTCAAACCTGCCAGATAACTCACGCTTGATGGCCATGGGAGGCTGCAGAGATCAGGAACATAGAAATAGCACAGATTTAAACACTAACAGGGAAGCCATGGAGTTATTTAAAAAAAAAAACAAACAGCAAACAAATCAAAGTTACTGTTGTGAAGTTACAGTGTGCTACACAGAAATTGGAAATACTCGGATGAGAATTGGAGCGAGCCAGCTGAGGTACCAGCGCGGTGGCAGCAGTCTGCGCTGTAGGGGTCCGTAACGTCCTGGGGTGCTCTTCTGCGTCTGCAGAAAGCCGAAAAGGGGAGCAGAAGCAGAGGGAGCAGCAGCTTGAGGAGCTGTAACCACCTCTGCGTTTGCGTTGGAATTGGCGTGAGCAGCTCAGTATGGAAACCTTTTAGAGAGAGTGCACTGTTACCCTTTAGATGGTAGGGGAAACATTGCCATCCTTCTGATTTAGTGAGGCAAAGACGGCAGTTGTAAAATTTATGAGATGTTGTACAGGCTTTCTGTGGGAAATGCTCGTGAGTTCTTAATTGCTTGGTAAAATAGTCATGAGGGTCATCATTGCTAAGATTGGAGGGGGGGGCAGAAATAACCAACAACATAAGAAGATAATGCAATCAGATTTCCATAGGCATAACATATTTCTATTTTCTAAGAAAAGTGAGATTTTGAATACTTTGATTTAATCCTGAGATATTTTTTTTTTTCCTATTTCTCATTTGCCTCAGGAATGTGTTTAGCCATAGCAGGACAGACTTTTTGGTATTTAAAAAACAGCGATCAAATGGAAAGGCATCCTGCCAAAGGGAAGGGAGGCAGCTTGCAGGCTCTACAGAAAACCTTTTCACCATTCAGCAGTTTAAATGTATTCTTACAGTTTGATCTCAAGATACGGCAGCACATTAACATGAGAACAATATTGTGGCCAGGATAAATATTCCTGTACTGCTCAGTGGAGCATTTTTGCTGGCAAAAAAATTCAGTCGGCTTTTGCCTACCTGTAAAAGAATAGCCTGTGCTGTGCCAGATGCTGATGAGAAGTTAATCGGGTTTTTGTATGGATGCAGTCATTGCTAAAAATATGAGATTAGAGTACAACGGAGGTATAATTGGTATGCTGTGAAGAAAGGATGAGAACTGCACCTTGTATAATTTGGTGGTAGGTCAGATATTTTTAGGGACATGTGGTTTACTGAATGAAAGGTTTTCTATTCTTGTGCTTGTGTTACGGGTCATCTAATGAGGAATTTCACTGCTTAGTTTTAATGCTGTTTCTTACACTGGAGAGACCTTTGAATTCCCTTTGAGAGACTAAATTACACAATTCTAATATATATTTGCGGTTGCACATGTAGAAAAAGTAACACTTCTGTAAGATATCAAAAGTAACCATAAAATGAACCAAATTTTGGGACAGATCCTCGAGTGTCTCTGTGCAGAATCTGAACAAGAAATAATTGCAGTAAAAGTGCTGCAAAAAAATGGCTGCTGTGTTCTCCTCAGAGTATTGATTACCTGACGTTTTCGTGTTTGGTGTTCATGTTTGGCTTTCCTGTTCAGCGTTTTCAGTAAGTAAGGGCAAAATTGTACAGACCTGTGTGTATTTCGGATCTGCAAATTGGCCCTACTGAATGAGAGTTACTTTGTGTCTTAAGGTTCCTGTTCCTGAGGTCATGAAACATTTGAGAATCACAGTTGTTATCTCTACGGTTTCATGAAATTAAGTTAATTTCCTTTAATTTAAGCTACTCAGCAGCTAAATATTGAGCCCAAAGTAATCATCCAGGCTCTTTCAATAATGACGATAACAACAATAGTGTATCTCATGGATTTTAAGTAGCTGCTTTCATTGAAAGGGAGGTGACTCATGGCTTTTGAATACACGGGGTTGACAGTGTTGTGAATATGGAACTACAATAGTATTAAAGACTGAGGTGGGGTAACGTGAATAAATAACAGTCAATGACATTCTAACAACTTGGTATACTTTGAAGTACTTTAAAATTCGTATTCTCCATTTAGAACTTCAATAAATACACTAATTTAATCTGATAGTGACTAAAAACACTCAGCTGCT
>NW_009601889.1:0-5072 GCF_000690535.1 Cariama cristata | reverse complement strand
TTCCACTTAATAGCTGTACACGTAACTCCTTTGACTTGTATTTTTATGTATTTCTGTTTTGCAGAGCTGAACAAACACTGCATTATTTTATCAAAACCAATTACAAGCCTGTTAACAGCAAATAAAGACCAAGCTATTATACCCTAACAGTTAGCATAAAGGAAAACTGTAGTGTCTGTAGGCAGATTAAATGGTGTCTATTTAATTTTCCTTTCAACCAAAGAATGTCAAGGATGTCAGCTGCTGAAATTCACAGAAGACAGAATATACCAAGAGCCACATGGGCTGGAACAATGATCCAGGCAAATTAAGTATGTGGTGACTCTTAAAAGAAATTTGAAAAAAAAAAAAAACTGAAATACAGCATTGAGTAGGAAATTCTTGGCAAAAAACAGAAGAAATACCACCCTGAAAACTCTAACTTTCTAATGTTTATGTCCGAGGTATCATAGATGATGGTGTTATCTAAGTTGCTACTGTTTTCTCTTATAAAATGGATTTAAAAATCAATACCTTTTGGCAAATGTTGGCTTTTTAAGTGGCAACTGTGTTGTAGCACGTGTCGTCATGTGCGCTCTCATTGTGGCTATAAACGCTGGTGGACCTGGAACTAAACCAGTGCCAGAGCTAGTGACAAAAGTCTCCATCCAACTGCATGGCAGGCGTGTTCCTTCTTTATTTTGAAACTGCACAGGTATGGGTATAGCTGAGTGTCGGTTAAAATACACCAATATGAAGTCAACAGCACAAAACCCTAAACGAGATTCATATACAGAGAGAGAGAGACACTCATGATCCTTATTTTCTGAAAAACCTTCTGAGAGCATTGCTTATACTCACTGCTATCCTGACAGTAAGCTTATATGGATAGCATTTCTTTACTGTCCACAAGGTATGCCGGCCAAATTCTTGAACCTTAGTGCAGAAATTAGTTCTTCTCTAAGAATTAATCTTTCTTAAACATTGTTTCTCTCATTCTACAAAATGACCTGTAGTAATTGCAAGAACAAACCCCTGGTGAGGCCTGGGTCTTGGGTTTATCTGAGTCAGGTTAAAAGTCTGTTAAAAAATTATACTTGAAAAATGCCTTAATTGGAAAAACTGTCTCAGGCATGTGAGCCATCCTCCCCATCCCCTTTTCCACTGCTTTCTTCCCAGACAGCAAGTGAGTTAACAGAAAATCTTTCTGTTTCTTTTATGAAATAATTCATTCTTTGTATCTAAAAACATGGAGAAGCCTCTTGGTACTTTCAAATCTGAATATTTAAAATAAGGTTCGGAAAAGCAAGTGACGTTATCTTATAAATATCAAAGCCACTTACTCGTTTCTTCTACTGCCTGAAAAAATAATCAGTTGTCTCAGTATTTTGTACCTGAGCAATATTATTCTTCAAAGATTTTAAGGGCTTATTTTCAGCTCCTTTTAAATCGGAGCTCTTACAAAAATGTATACCCGTCTCTAAATAGAACTTCTTTTCTCTTAGGTCCATGTTAAAATGTCACACCTTTGAAAAAGAAGTATGTCAGAAACAGGTGCATTAAAACAAGAAAAAAAAAATTTCTTTATATGAAAGCCCGTTCAAACCACACTGGAAATGTAAAGAGTTCTTACAGTAAATGTAAATATAATTCAAGTCCTTTAAAAAACCAAAACAAACCCAACATGAAATTTCTGGGCATCTTGTGAATCTGTAGTACGCTGGTTTTAACAGGACTACTCAGGTGCTTCAGTTAAGCATCTGCTTCAGTGTTTTGCTGAACTGGGCAGCCCAGTTACACCCTGGGTGTCTGCACAGCTCCCACCGTCAGCAGGAGGTGGACCAGAAATTTAGGGATAAACTGCAGCTTGTAATACCTCTCTCTCGCCTTGGTCTGGGCTCGTTCTCTCCTTCTGCAAAGCTCCATTAAAGCAAGAGGAGGAAGGGGCAGACATTTTGCTTCTTCATGGCTCGATTCAGTATTGCCTAATTACTTTTGCATCGGTGGGAAGCCATCGCCCCATGACTATTATGTGCTAAGAACATCACATTAAAGCAGCCCACACCTACCTAACTTTTCCTGTATTCGGTGGGCATCGGCTTTTCTTTGTTGTCATGTGAATGTGGGACTTACTCATTCAGGCTTTCATGTTAAAATCAATGGGATTATTCACAAAAGCAAGCGATAATACAGTTTGTTCCCCATGTACAGCTTCGTTTCTGAAAGAGTACCAGGGTGGTTCATCCCAAATGCTGTTTTATTCTCAAAGTCCATCAGTCACTACACTGAAGCCCTGAACACAGCCCTTCCCATTCACTGGGTAGGGTGGCACCATGTTTGCCCGTACAACACCTGGATGTCACTACAGCTGGTGTCCTGCTTTCTGAGCAAAGCTTCAAATTCACATTTTCTTCTGTAATTTTGCTGCATTACCTTGTAAATGTTTTATACCACTTTTGTGGCTTCCACTAATGGCATTAATTTAATATTTGGAAGCTTTTTTAAGTGATCTTCATAGAAATCCACCTAGAAGAGTCCTTCCTATTTTGCTTTTATTCTTTTCCCTTTTTTGTGTGTGACTGTGGTTTTTGTTTGTGTTTTTGTTTTAGTTTTTTTTTGAATGCAAAAGAGAATTTGCCTGATAGTTGATCTAATAAAATATGCTACGGTCAGGTATTTGCTCAACTGCTGCTGGCACTTGAACTGAGGTGAAAAAGCATGTTGAGCTACTCTGAGCTTCTAAAAAATAGGAACTTGTTTTTTGATAGACATTTGTTTTCCTTTGAAACAGTAAACATACTTCATTGTCTGGAAAGGATCTTGGAGGAGGTATCTAGAGAAGCAGCAGAAACCTCATGTCCATGTGTCTAAGAAAGTCTTTTTCTTTTCCTTATTTTTTAAGGTGTGAGATTTCATTTTTCTCCTTACCACAAAATTAGCTGAGATCTGTTCAGTTCATTAGTTTCTCTTCCCTGCTCCCGAAGTCAGCAGGCATCCTTCCGGAGCAGCTTGCGTTTTGGTAGAGATTGTACGGAGTGCAGTAAAAAGCCACTAAGTTTGGTGTGCTCCGTGCTTTCCTTCTCCATCCATTTCATTCCTTTCACTGGAGCACGAACTTGCTGTTACATTTGTAGATTTCTGAAAGAAAGTGTGGAGTCTCCATGCATGGCACCACAAGGGATCTGATCTGAGCTAAGCCTCCTGGCTCCAAGGGGATCTCCAGGGAATTGAGGGCTTTCGAGCATTACCATATAACTCTAAATAACTGCTCTGGGAGACCCATCTCTCTGGTAACCTCTCTGGGATTACACGCCTCGTGTAGGTTGTGTGAGTATTCCCCTCACAGCCGTAGAGCAAGCATGACCAACAGCTAAGAATTGGGCTGTGATTTTCCTTGACTCCTAAGAAGAATGATGTGGGTTGATTTGTTATATCAAACTTCATAAAGGCTGGGTGAGATCCAAAGAACAAAACCTAAAGAAATGAGAAGAGTGTTTGAGAAGAGGCACTGTCAGGAAGATGGAGGAGGTTATTATTAGATATCGTGCACTTCAGATCTGTCAAGAAGAGTGGAGCTTTTCATTGGAAGGTACCAACCAAATCGAGAGCTTAGACAGCACTTTCAGCTTTATAGATCACAGGGCTCTTGGCAGAAGACATGAGTATCATTAGATGTGTTTTACAGATAGAAAAAGCAAAGAAAAGTTCTAATGGCTTGCAAAACGACAGTAGAAGAGAGTCAGGCACCAAGGCGAAAACTGACCCAATACTCTTCTCAAAAAATGTTATCTTGGATTGCTATAGATTTGCCATTTGCAAGTGCATTTTTTTTAAGAGGAAATGTATGCATTAAAAATTTTTCGAACAATTTTTTGTATTTATTCCCACATACTATTAATTTTGATCTGATTTTTTTTTTTCTGTAGATCAGTTTTTATTCTGTGAGACCATCCAGTGAGGCAACAGAGTGGCTTCACGGACTGTAGGGAGAGTTGATGCTGCAGTTGCCGTGAGGAGTGCCATTGGTATTGCACGCAATTGCTCTTCAACCAGCTGAATCGGGCTCTCTGTACTACACTTGTTTTCAGAGAATGACAAGCCAGGCACGATATCAAAAAAATAAAGAACAAGTTTCCAGAGTTTGAAGGCTGAGCAAAGATAAAATGAAGAACATGGAAATTCCATCTTATTTAGGACTGGCAGAGAAAAGCTATATCAGATTAGGCTGTAAACTGCCTGATAGTGCTAAATGATGGAAAATATCAAGAAGCTAAATCTGTGGCATTAATGTGTGTTTGCTAGAGGTTCCAGCAAAATAGTAGGCTATAGCAAACTGGTTTGGGGGCAGTAGTAAGCTTGTTTGTGCCAATTGTTCTAACTTTGTGTAATTTAAATTTTCTCCATTATAATTTACATTTCTCTGTTCTTTTGTGTTAATTCTGAAAATACCAGTGATGGTAGGCTGGGGTTTGGTTGGTTGGTTGTGGTTTTTTAAAATTTTTTAAATCCATCTGAAACATTAGTACGATTCTGATTTTGGATAAGCTACTGTAGTATCTCATTAGAATTGCAGTTCAAGGACTCAGTAGGCCCGATATCTGTTAGATGATATCCACTGTAGTCTAAAAGTTTCTGTCTTTATAGTGAGTTTCATACCATTCAGGAGATTTATACCTCTTCAGTAGCCTGGTTTAAAAAACAGATTAGAAACTTGATAAGCCCAAAATAAATTTCTCCTGGGAATTCTGCCCAGAACTTTGCTCAAGCATACTTCCATTCATTATTTGTTTTATCAGGCACAGTATTTTTCCAAGGGACGGTGTAAGGCTGTATTTCTTTTCCTGCCCAATAGTAAGTTCCCAATGTTACGTTTATCCCTCTTTCAAAATGTATTGTTGTTCCCTTCCTCTAGTAGCTTAGTTATGAGACAGAATTAAAAACAAAAAATAGATATTTAAAAATTTACTGAGAATTTACTCCCTGTTATTACTTGTGCTTGCACAGTGAGTAATCACTTTCAAACCGTCACAGAAAGGGTAAGATGCCACAAGCACTGCTACAGTGTATAAAGGTTAAAAACAGATCATGGTGCC